>NW_028301608.1:2424242-2727272 GCF_987345545.1 Pholcus phalangioides | reverse complement strand
CTATTAGTGTGGACGTAGCTTGAAACAGGGCTTGTCTAATCCCAATTGGCATTGCGGCTGAAACAGGCGCGAATCCAGAATAATGTGTTGGGAAGAATGGGGGGGGGGGGGTTATTTTACAGTATGGACCCCCATTATATATTTTGTTGTTTTGTGAAGCAACTTGTCTTATCTACTTTAATCAGAGGCCTTCAATTTTTCTTGAGTTGCGAGCATTGTCTTTGCCCATCATCAAACGAAGAGCACCCCTTACGACAACTTTGACATACTTATGCCTGAAATCTGCGTAATTGGAAAATAATTACACAGAATTACGAAATAATCGTAATTCTTGAATGCAATTTTTACAGGGTATTTAATTGAAGTGTTGATTATAAGTGCTCTTGAGCACGAAACCGGACACGAGCATTGAGCACTTTTGGTGCTCGCGAACAATAGGTTGAAGATGGCTGACTTAAATCATCACTGATGGGCATCAATAATTTTGGATGTGCTCTTAATTAGTACAGTATGAATTTTGTTGAACTCATTCTCACTCAGGCCAGTCACAGAAACAATGTTATACAAAGCTTTTGCTCAACGACAAAAAACCGAATTTTGTGATTGTGTGGTATGCAATAAATTATAAATTGTGATAGCGATAGGACCAGTGATATATACAGCTGGTAAAATAATGGTATGTAATAAATGTGCTGCAGAAAGATGTGAAACATTTTGATTTATTGTAATTTACATTCTTGTGTGTGTGTTTCCATGTGCCATGTTGCAGTTTTTATAGGCACAGACGCGTATTGATTTCTTTATTTAATTAAATTATTACGTAGGGACATATAAAGGGACGGATTTAAGGTTTCAAGGTTTTTCATTGGTGTAATGGGCTATTGCTTCATAGCATACATAAATCTTTCAGCCCCTTAATGTACGTGCACAAGTGTAACTTGGAAGCCACAAAAAACAAAAATATGCATATTATGTTGCTGCCAAAGCCTGAAGTGTGGTTAGTTTGTAAAATAGCCGAGAGGTTTGGCAAAATCTGATTTTTAGAAATGATTTGGGGTTTGGCTGGAGCTCTCTGACCAAGATTTGATGTGTTGATGTAAGATGGTCCGGTAGGTGCCAAATCCATTTTTTTCATCGCCAATGTGTGGCTATATATAGTAGCTGTATTGGAGTAACTCCATGTGACGAGAGGAAAAAAAGAAATCGAGAAAAACAATATAATAAAGTGTCATATATATATATTTATTTATTTTGCTGTCGAATTTTGAAGCAAAAAATTACCATATTGTGACTGGGGTTTGATGGGTTGCCATAGCTAACGTGAACATAATTATCACGTAAATGAAAACTTGGCGGTGACCCAAATCATGGCTTTTATTATCAGACTTTGGGAAGGGATCCCCGGCTACTTCACGAACTGGGTGGCCAAAGCTCGAAATTTGACATTCGCAGAGTCAATATTCAATGAAATTTTCAATTTCGCAAACTACTCAATTTCGTTCTTTGGCAGTAACATATATCATCCTCAATGAAAGAAAGCCATTTCTCAAAAAAGAATGACTGCTCGGTACAAAAATGCTTACCAGTACTGGATGTCTTTTCGCACTTCTCCAGTGTATGAATTTCAGCAGGTAGGGGAGGGGGCATGCCCTCCCTCAGCTAGGATTTAATTTATTTATAGTGGTGTGCAATTTCAGTGTTATAAACAATCAAACACTTTTGCAAAGGTCTGTTGAATGAGAGGAGAAAAATGAGCAGCTATATGAATTTACTATATATATATAGACACTGGTGTACGCCGGGAAGCCGAGATTACAATGGTGGTTTTTTTTAGCTGTAAAAAAACGAACACACCCTGAGAAAATCCTGCGTATGCCACTGACCATGGACCTTTTGGAATTTGATGAATTCACTCAGGAGGAGGATTCTAAAGCTGTTACAAAATTGTTGTGATATACTTACTGTGTTTTCTTATTCAATCAGGATTTCTGTGTTAGTTATTTTATAATTTCAAACTTTTATTACTTTATTTTCTGAAAGGTTATTTTTATTATACTTTTTTTTATTTTTGTGTATATAAAGACACGTAAAAGCATTGTTATTAATGTATTTTTTTTAGTGTTCCATTACCTATATTTTAATATATTCGATGCAAATGGTTTTGGCTAGTCTGGAAGGGGCATCACAATGAATGCGCTGCCTGCAGATCATGTTGTGATGAATTCTATATTTTCTCGTCTGAGGTTATTCCTTGGGGAAGATTTCAATGGGGTGCATAGACAAGTTCCTTTATTTTGAAATAACTTGCAAGAACAGTTGATCGTAGAAGCATACTTCCAATTGAACAAAGTATCTAAATAACGTGCCATTATTATTGCAAGGGTTCAAAGATTTCTTCTTGGTATGCCTCTCTATGGAGCTGGCTTGTTTTATGAAGCTAATTTACTTCATTTATTGAAATAAAAAGGACTTTTTATCCCATATGTAGTGAAACAAAAGTACTGCAAATTAATAGCATTTCAATATTGACGAAAATGGGTATATAGTGTCCTTTGCCTCTGACATACAGAACTAAATAACCCCTTGCAATATGAATAACGTATCGGAGGTCTACATGTTATTTGGATACATTTTTCAATTGGAAGTAGTCTATGCTCTTAGGATCAACGGTTCGCCAGCTATTCCACGATAAAGAGACTTTGCTATACATCCTGTATTGTTTGTAGCAAATTTTTCTTGCTATTGTTATTTGGAACGTTATAATTATGAAGTTAGTAGACTTTTCCATATTGTGAGGGCCCTGTTCGTATCGTACTTCTTTTTTTTATAAGCAAAATGTCTGCAGTTCTAGAGATGTCACATTTTCAAAAAAGAAGACTTGCAATGTAAATTATAACATTGTATGACACAAAGCAAAGCAGTGAGACTTTTTATATCATTTATTCCTAAGCTGGTGAATAGTAATTTTTTTTGTTTGGTAATCTTTCATTTTAACCGGTCAAATTCCAGTTGGTATGTGGAAGCAGATTAAATTACCCTTGGGTAATCTGAATTCAGATCCATACCTGCAGTACTACACAGCTTCAATCCGTGCAAAGATCGGTTTTCAAATGTTGCTAGCAGCGCTCTTGCTATTTTAATGGTCAATTTTGTGTAGCCACACTCCCATAAAACCAGTTATGCGCAGCTCAAAAATCGCATGGCGTGGCGGGTGGGGACTGTTTAACCGGTCTTGGGTTCGACCTTTAAGGTTATGGTGTCAAATGTTCTGTTAGTGAGAAAGATATACGAACTGAATTTAGCTAGAGCTCCTTGAAATATCAGATTGCCTTACCGCCATCATTGAGTAATATCGTGTATTGTCAGTACCACCACTATAGCCAATCGTATAGCACCTAGATATGAGAGCGGACTCGCCATCCTCTATCTTTGAACAAAACTGGTTTTGCCGCTCCAAGTGTCGTTTAATTTTTTAAAAAAGAAAACAGTGATTGGCTATAGCGACAATACTGAACATCCATTTTCTGGATATTTATGCTGAGGTGAACTCGGAAAGAAAAGTCATCTGGTCTCCGCCCGGACTCGAACCTAGGCCCTCTTGCATACCGGAAAAGCATACTACGGCATGCTAATCCCCGGAGCTAGGCAAGGAAAAAGTAAAAAGGACTTTGCCGTGCACCAGAGCATTAATGTTCGTTTCATTCGTTACACCGTTTCTTCGGCTGAGATCCCAGCCTGATTAGTAAGGTCATGTGGAAAATTTGTGAAACACAATAAAATGCTTTATTTTATGCTGCTTCTCTGTCCTTACTGGTTGTCCTCACTTTTAGCCTATCTACCGCCGGTGATTTTCATGCTACAGTTGCCGCTATTTAAGGTTTTTCACAATGGAGATCACATTCCAATACAAAAAACTTGGTGTTGCCATTTGATATTTTCTCACTGCAACCGTAACTGTTAGAGCAAAGCCGCTTGAAAGAAGCTCTTAATGCAGCTTTGTGTTAGAGTGGCACTGTTGTTTTCCATATCATTCTTGAGCGCATACATCAAAATACCGTATGCCAAAATTTCATTCAGTTTCTGTGAATGGTATGATAGTTAGGGGCCCATATGTCGGGGTAGTTTTTTTATAATCATCCTGTATATATATGCGCAGCCTTAAATTAAGAAACTTTTTTCTTCTCGCTACAAGA
The DNA here is from genome assembly GCF_987345545.1 of Pholcus phalangioides. NCBI lineage: Eukaryota > Metazoa > Arthropoda > Arachnida > Araneae > Pholcidae > Pholcus > Pholcus phalangioides. The sequence goes on along the minus strand of NW_028301608.1, from coordinate 2,723,079 downwards.
ATAATCTTATCACATACAGTATATCCCGTTACCTATGGGGGGGGGGGGGGTAAAAATTTCAATTAAGAAGCTGTAGATGATTGCAGTAGCGACTGAGATTCTTAAATACAGCACGTGCTTGACCGAGGATCTTATTTTCAAAAGGGAACATTGCCACTTTTGCTACATTTACTGTAGAAGTAAAAAATCTTTATATCTCCGGAATGGACTGCTTTAAAATAAGTCGAAAATAGCCCAACAAGTAGCAAACGGGAGTGGTGTGAGCATGTGTTTCTTGATCAACATCCAAAGGTTATTTACATTTGAATTTTAGAAATGTTCCGTTTTTGAAGAAAATTAGTGAAAATGTTAACTTTTGATCAAAAGTGGAGCTGGTTAAGTCTGAAAAATGGAAATTTTTACGCCACCTGTTGATTCCCGGTTTCACCTAGCCAAGTAAAGCAACCTTACTTCTCTCTCGTGAATGACAAAAAAAAAAAAAACAGTGGAACCACCCATGAAGGGTCATTAAAATATTACGTCAGCATCGGTGGGGGGGGGGGTGTTCCCGATTTTTGATGACCGGGGTGGGTGGGATGATGTTACGTCATCAACCACCCCTCATGAAAATATTAAATATTTCTTAATGGCATCTTACTCTGTGTGCCAAAAACTAGAAAAACCTTTTGATAGTTTGTGAGCACCTGAACTAACATTCTTCCTATTGGTAAGTCCTCTACAGAGCCACTTAAGTGATCTCTAAATGTTTCGCGGATACTTTAAGTAATCTGGAAATGTGTCGCAGGCCGCTGAAGTGGTTGTTCTGGAACTGTGCCGCGCGTCACTCAAGTGATCCGTAACTGTGCCGTGGATCATACTTAAGTAATCTGGGAATTGGCCGCGGGAACTTGAGTGATGTAGAACCGTACTGGGTTCCGCTTAAGTGCTCTAAAACTGTGCCACATGTCACTCAAGGGATCTCTAAATGTGCCACGGGATCGTTTAAGTGTTCTGGAACACTGCGTCACGGGTCACATAAGTGATCTGTGAATGTGCCGCGGGCCGCTTAAATGCTCTGGAATTGTGCCACGGGTCACTTAAGCGATCTGTAAATGTACCGCTTAGTTCATTTTCACAAAATTAAGTTTGAGGAGGCAGGCCACATCATAACCCTCTGGGCCACATTTGGTCCGCGGGCCAAGGGTTTATCATATATGGCTTTAGAGGGTGGGTCGCAATGAATTTCTTAAAAATAAATTTTGAGTTTTTCAAATAGCATTGAACAGAAGTTGATTATAGTAACAAATAAAGGGTGAAATTTTAATTTTAAAATATTTTTTGCATTAAAAAATAAATTTTTGATCGTGTGTCTCTGATCCCACCAAAGATGCGTTAGGAGCCAGAGCTGATAACGAAAATTTGCTGACAAGGAAGGGGTGGATCAGACTTTTGCAGACCCACTTTAAATTGTGATTTCAACTAAAAGTTAATCTTGTTCGGATAAACCCTGTTGCATAATCTGACAGCTCATCCCAAAGATTCGGAAACCATTGAAAAGTGCATTTGGAAATGTTCCCTTTGGAAAATAAGCTCAATTCTTTTTTTGGACACTTTTATTCAAGTGAAGTTTTTAACTCGAAGTGTGGAATTGAACGAGCTTTTGCATGCTTTGTGCGATTCCAGGAGCAAAACAACTTACACATATACCAGTATGAATGTAAATATTTTTTTCTTTTTGTTTGCGCTGACTCTAGCAATTTTTATTTTAGCAATTCTCTTAAATTTGTTCACTGTCGTAACGTTATTTTTTCAAGAAATGCCGTATTTATGACTGAAGTCGAATCGTTTTCCCACGCGAATTCTTGTTTCCAGAATAGATTCTCGCATGGAAGAAAACAAATATGTGTTACAGCAGTGGTGGGCAAACTTTTCGGTCCGCGTTCCACTACCCTATATAGGTTACATAGGAGGTCGTGGCCAGATATGCGGTATTTCTGTCTCTTGCGGGCCAGAAATTTGTGTATATAGCGTGACCTATCACCCTGTGTTTCAGGGGGACATAACCTTCCCTCTCCACTATTGAATTTAACTTGGAAGAATCCAGTTTTAATGTTCACATTTTGCTTATACATTAAGGTAAAATATTATCTTTGCGGGCCAGATCAGTTGGCTTCAAAGGCCACATTTGGCCCTCAGGCAGCGGGTTGAGCATGTGTCTTAGAAGATCTTTAACAGACGAGATTTTGGAACATAGGAATTACGTGAGCAAGTACGAGGAAAATTGATATTCGGTCTCGAATTTTCTTTTGTTTGCAAAAAGAACCATTAATGCGTGTATAATCATTATATGTAGATCAATGAATACTACTGGATGTATAATATTATTCATTCTTCTCGTGTTTTATTGTTATTGTTGAGTAATTTCCCTAAGATATGTCGTCAATTCTTTTCAATGTGAATGTTTCAAGTTATGTTATCAGCAGCGATTGAAATTTGTTGATCACGAAAGCGCCATTTTTTTAATGCTAACATTTCATTTCTAATTTTTGGATCTTTGTACTGTTTCCAAGAAAATTGACCCATTGACCCCTTTCAGACCCTGGTGCCACAAATATGTGGGTTGCTTTTCCTAACTGTAGATTTTCTTTTTATAACCTCAGGGAATTAAGTCCTGACTTGAAGGATTATGAAAGTTTTGAGTTATAAATATAGTGAATATGAACTTTGGGGGAATTTTTCATCATCAGTTTTATGGGCCGCAAAATGGAATAAAAATAATTTGATTACATGGAGTTACATTTTGACTTTTTAACAAAGCAATAGCTTAAACTTCTGCTCAAGACAGCAGGGCCGCAACTAAGAGGAGGCAGGCGGGCACCAGACCAGAGGAGGGTACAAATTTCACTCTCTAACCCTTCCTTCAACATTAGGGACGCCGAAATACATGCTTGCCCTGATGGACCAAGCATCTAGTTGCGGCCCTGCCAGACAGGGAACTCACAGATTTAGGGTTTTGACGGTCCCCTCAAGCCAGGCCCTGGGCAAATGTGATTTTTTTTGGGCCTCATATGTATAGTTCTTTTTCTTTCCCCTTTGAGACAGGCATGGAAAGGGTCCAGTGACTATAATGTCAATTTAGGCGGCCCTGGACACATGCAAATATGCCTAGATAGAAATAGTAGTATCTAGGAGGCTTTGGCACGTGCCTCGTTTGTCCATGCTAGAAACGCCCTGCTCCAAGCCAAGAGTGTACTCGGGTTTGATGTCCCGGGAGCTGGACCAGAAAGAGCGCTTGTACACATGCCCCCTTCCAATTTTGTAGCAGGTTGATCCCTAGGCTGATCTTTGGTGGTCCCCCCAGGATAGATATTTTTCACGGACCCCTTTACAGTGAATTAAAAGGTGAATAAACAAAATTAATAAAATCGTTCCGGGGTAAGGGGGGCTTCCCGGGCTGGAGCACTGTCAGCCCAACACCTTTTGGGGGAAGGGCGTGATTACAAAAGTAATGGTTGTCAACCTTCAATTGCCCGGGTGCACACTTATAATTTTTATCGTTGGGTGATGAGGCCAAACTTATTGCCAAGTGGCTATTTTTTGTATAATAGAGTTCGGATGCTAATGTAAACCTGCCCTGCCCCAGGGTGCCGGGAACATTGGAGGTTCGGAGAAAAATCATTTTAGAAGGCCACAAAGCTGTTTTCGCACCGGGCGGCAAAATACTTAAGGCCGTCTCTGGCAGCACTTAAAAGTTGAACTTTCAGGGGTTTTTTTAGGATGGCTTCCACAGGAGAAAATGCTTCCGGAGAAAGTGTGATTTATTACATAAAATTTAGCAATAAAATTTTTTTTTGTGAAGATGACCTGCATGAAGTACCCTGCATGATCTTGGCTGGAAAAATTTGAACGAAATTAGTTATTTATTCACGAAAAAATATCTTCTAACATTTATGTTTTAACGAATTTTTTTTTTTGAGTATCAAAACTGCAGAAAAATTTTGAAAATGCTAAAAAATGAATGCTTGTGTGGGTCTGAAGGGGTTACAGCGCTTTATGAAGCTCGGAACTGAGAAAAACTTTTTAATATTTCAAGCTAAAAAATTCCATGTTTTATTTCCTTTAAAACAAACTCATTATGATACTGTATTTAGGTTTGCGATGTATGTATCATCCCAGTAGTGCATTCATTATGGGTGTTATGTCTGTGATCTGAATAAATTTATTGTTATCCAGGACAGGGTTTGATGTGTTTTTTTATTCCTTTAGTTTTTTCTACCACATTTTTTACCATTTCCTCTATCCCAGGGGTTCCTATGTTTTGCAAGGGTTCCAGAGATGAGTCCTATAAATCTACTTACAATTTGGTTAAAAATCCATTCTTTGCTCTATCTGTTTCAGGATGGGGTTGGGGGGGGGGGTCTCTTAACGATATCGGTGGCTCGTAATCCAGACATTTTTCTAGTCCTCTTGAGGCAGAATTTTATACATACTTCTCTAAGGGAGAGGTCGGCAAAAAGGCATCTTTACAGATCTCCCAGGAATGCTGGAAAATATCTATGTATTGACAGATATGGCCACACTAAACAAAAATTCAGACATTCAGATTTGATGAGAATCTGAAATTATTGAACGAAATACATAATAACAGAATTATTGAGAAACATGTCTATATCCGCCATTAGCTTCACATCATCTGCGAATTTGCTAGTAATCCCATCGATACCCTGATCGAATTTATCGATAAAAAGTGAAAAAAGGTATGGGGCCAAGGACACTTCCTTGAGGAACTCCACTTGTGACGCCTGGCCAACCAGAGAATTCCCCGTTCACCATAACTCGTTGCGATTCTACCCAATTCAGCAAGTTGCCCCCAATCTTGTGTAAACACTTCAAGAGTTTACCATGTTGGACCCAATCGAATGCCTTCTGGAAATCAAGGAAAACAACATCTACATTTTTGCTCTCACCCAAAGCCTTTGTCACGTGATCATAGAAGCAAAGGAGGTTAGTTACACATGACTTCCCCTCCCTGAACCCATGTTGATTATCCGACAATACATTATTCTCGTCTATCCACTTCACTAACTGCCTTTTGATGATAATTACCAAAATTTTTGAGAGCTAACTCACACGACGATAGTTGGACACAGCTTTTCTACTACCCTTCTTAAATATCGGAACAACATTAGCAAGTTTCCAATCCCTTGGGACGATACCCTCAGCAGCACTACTCCTGTATATCTGTGCGACCGGCTCTAACAATTCAACAGCACATTCCCTGAGGACCCACGTCTTCTACTTGAATATCGTTGAGGGTTTTATTACCCCATGCAACACCCATATACCGAATGTCATTATCTCCATTAAAAACCGACGCGAAAAAGTCATTGAAAGCACTACAGATGCCGACATTGCTCTCTAACCTAGAGCCTCCTATCGAGAGGGGGCCGACTGTCCACTCACATCCATTATTGACGTATCGAAAAAATGATTTTGGGTCACAGCCAATGTTATCTACCAACATAGATTCAACTTCCTTTTTACTATCCCTTATCGCTTTCTTCAACACTCTTCTTTTATCAGTAAACAATGATAAGTCACCTCGTCCACTTTCATACCCTCTGAATGCTCTTTTCTTTTCAAGATAAAGGTTACGCACGCTATCCGTGAACCATAGAGGGTGCGATGTACAAACACGTTTTTTTCGAACAAAGGGTATGACGTCGTGCAAAACAGAGGACAGCTTCGTACTAAATTCTCCCCATTGACTTACCACCCCTATTGATTCCAACCGTTCTTTGAAAACTTCCGCTAACCTTCCTCTCAAAATATCAAAGTTAGTTCTTCGAAAACAAGGAACCAGTCTTTTGTTATCAACCTTAACCGAGGAAAAGTTACAGTGAAATCTGACTATACGATGATCACTGGAAAGAAACTCTTCCCCCACCGAAACATGTTCAACAAGATCCTCAGAACTAGAAAGAACTAAATCCAAAATATCAGTGCCCCTAGTGGCTTCTGATACAAAAACTTTTCGAGTACCAACTTAAGAAAGTCTCTTTCATACTGATCTCTAGATGAAAGATACTCCCAATCAATACCTGGGTAATTGAAATCCCCTAGTATGAGACCCTCTTACGCTTACACATGTAGGAAATTTCATCATGAAATTTGGCGATGTAGTGTGGATCCCTATTTGGTAGATTGTAACAAACACCAACAGTAAGTTTATTTATGACGTCTTTTGTTCTCAAGCTCAACCTATATAGTTTCAATATCACTCCTCTGCACGTTACACTCTCTAGCTTTCAAACGTGATTTCACGTATATCAACACTCCACCTCCTTTCCTATCAGATCTATTTCTTAAAAAAGTATCGTATCCTGAGATGTGTAAGAAAGATTCATCCCAATCGTTTGCCCAAGATTCTGTAATGGCTATAAGATCCAAGCCCTCCACAACTATCATAGTTTCTAAAAAATCTTAAAAAATCTTCTAAAAAATCTTTTCTTATTACCCAAGCTCCTGGCATTTATTAACACACATTTTAATTTGCCCGGTGGTTTGTTGTCAATCGAGAAGCCATCCAAGTCAGAGGTGGGTAATTCCCCGTCAGTACTGTTGTGATTATCATTAACTAACCCGCATTCCCGACTACGTGATCTGGGAGTAAAAGACCTGACCTAAGACTATAGTAACCCTCCCATTCCCCCCCCCTTATTTAGATGGATCCCATCCGAACGAAGCCATCTATCGGTAATTGTAGGAGGCTCCAAGAACGTGACCCCAAATGAGGAGCAAATGTCCTTCAGGCCTATATTGAATTGGTGGATCCTATTCCTATACCCCCTACAACCCCTTGGCAGCACTGGAATCACTGCCACATCTGAACTCCCCTCCCTAGCGGATAATAGTAAATCCCGGTACTGTCAGAGTACCGGGATTTACTAGGGAGGTAAAATGATATATGAAAGAAATCATTTCAGAATTGGTGAAATCTTTCAACAATGTGGGATTCTTGTTTGATTCAGGGTCTTAGGCGCAGGGCTGTACAAAGAACATGGGCCAAAGGTTGAAGTTATATTTTAACCTTTGGCCCATTATGTTTGAGGCCCTTACCCGGATAGAAATGCTTGCCTATTCATTTACCTGTTTATTCTCGAAGGGCTCTGGTCGGGCCCATACGTTAAGACGGCACTGTCTGGTCTCAGCTCCTGTTGGTTTAACTGTTCAGAAAGAAACCACCGATTTCGAAAACTAATTTTTTTTTAAATCAGACGTATATTTGATAAGCTTTCAAAATAATTATAAAAATAGACCGATGGGTCATGAAGTTGATTGTTGATTTTGGTTCTCAGCTGAAATAGGTTTAGAACCCCGGCTTTGTATTCAAGGCTGAAGGTGGTCGGCTGAAGTTGGTGGGGCTGAAAGCTGTTACTTTTAGATGGAAGTGACAACTTACATACCCACTTAGGCACATGGGTTAAGATGGCTCCTGCTTTTACGAACAGCTTTGCAGGATTCCGAAAGTAGAGATATTTTTCTACCATATTTCACTTCAAAGCTTTATTTCTTCACGGCTATCTATGAGCCCATTAACTACTTGTCATGGCTCCCTTTCCATCCGATTTTCACTCGTGGCCCCCTTAGAATATCCCAGGATCGCAAAAGGGCCATGTGGCCCCAAGTTGAGAACCACTGATTTAGCTAACCAACTATATCCTTATGTGAGAAATACATAATATTCCATAGCGTTCCAATAAACTCGGTAAAAATAGTGATGTGAGTTTCATACACTACTCACTGCGGGGCTACTTTGCACCGTTTTTGAGAGTTATAATTGGAGGAAAACCCATGTTACAGGCACAGCAAATATGTAAAATGATGTCGATATGTTCTAAGATGGCGTGAGAACAGGTCCGCTGCCCATAAAAAGACATCACAATTATTTTTTTTTAATTTTTATAATTTTTTTTAAATGTGTGCAAAGTAACACAGGACCGGGTTACTTTGAACGAAAGAGTAGATACTATCGACCGACCAATAATTGCACACGTGATTTCTTTTGAGAAATTTATTTAGAAAAGTGTTTCCCATTTTAGGATCGGACGAATATTAAGGGAATTAGCGTTTTGAAATTTTGCGACGTGTCAGTTTTGTAACGGTCAGTTACGCGCCAAACACCCAACGAAAAAACAATTCCCCATGTAGCGAATTGCTGCTAATTGAAAATGAGCTGAAATATCCGATTACATTGAAACCAAGTTCAGTTATTTTCTTTGACGATTGGTGCTTTTTTCTCTTCGTGTAGAGTGATGTTAACCTTGTTATTTAGTGTTACCTTCGTCCCACTATATTTTCAATCAAATAGAAAGTGGTTCTCGTAGTCCCTCTGCTACGCACATTTCTCGTTCTGGATGGGGGCCGAATGAATGAATGAACGCCAGAACTTTGTCACTGGACTTATCCCGTTTCCGAGATCTCTTCCAGCCCAGCTTCGTGGCAGAGTCTGGAACACTTTATCTCGATGGGGGCCAGGTATTTCATGTAGGTAGGTGCTCCCAAATCAGATCCATATACACTAGCGCTAGCGTGCAAAAAATTAAGGACGAGACGGTTTTTCTAATGCAACGTCGTGCAGAAGTGTTCCAAATCGACACAAATAATACCATACGATCCCCAAGACATAAGAACATCGGAAAAGTAAACGGAGGAACTTTTTGTTCCTTTTTATACTTTGTTTGGAAAATACAGCCTTTAGTAAGGGATATGATCACCCCTGACTGCTATGCAGGATTTACACCGTCTGCGTACGAGGTTGTCAATGAGCTGTTGAGGCATTGCTGCCCATTCCTGTTGTAGCGCCAATCGAGGCTAGTAATCGTCTGGTGACGTGCTGCCTAGAGTCTCCCTAGAGTAGGGGTTTCCGACGTAGAGTTTCTCGCGTAACCCTTCATGGTTATAAGGCAGTTCAGCGGAACCCTTCATGGTTATAAGGCAGTTCAGCGGAACCCTTCATGGTTATAAGGCAGTTTAGCGGAACCCTTGATGATAATAAGGCAGCTCTTTGGAACTCAAACAAATTTTTGAATATTTATCTAAAAAAAAACCGTGTCCCTGTACTGCCGTCTCAACAGCATCACAGCCCCCAGGGCAAAATGAAAAAGGACTTCGTCACCACCTCAACTTGATCAGGGGCGGTGTATAGACAGAAGTGTATGCATCATAGACCTTCGGAATGGGCGCAAAAGGCTTGGGGGAAGGGGGAATGTGAAAATTACCTTCCCGAGAAATTTTGAGTTACCACCCTTGAAAAAGCATTAAAATTACCAGAAATTGGTTAAAATACCATAAAAGGTATTTTTATAAGTAAAAGTTTTTTTTACATTATAAATCCAATATAGAGATAAAACCCACTAAAGATAAAAATGTTTTCTCTAACTTTGCTTTCTTTCAGATGAGAGGGTCCACATTGTGCTTTATTTCACCTGCGCTGACTTGTTTCTCTGCGCACAGAATTTCGATATCTGTGCAGAATGTGACAAAAAAATAACATACTACCTTATACAATGTAGGGAATTTTTTTTTCTGCGCAGCAATAATCTCTATGCACACGGGAACATTCTCAGTCATTCTCAAACCCTAAATGGGTAATTTCATAACTAACAAACGGTTAAAAACAAAATTTTATTAGCCGAAACATGCCCTTTAGAAAATACAGGGTGGGCAAAAAGTCCGTAGAAACTTGAAAAATTCATAAAAACCGGAAAAATAACCGCGAAATAAAAAACTGCAGGGTTAGCATCGTTAGGTCACGGGAATTTTTTAAGACAGCCGATATGTGGCGCTGACGTACACAAGTCAAAGTAAAGATACGCAAATAACGAACAGAACACCTCCAAATCGTTTATTACAGCAGCATGTGTTCCACATGACCACCACCACAGGGGATAACACATAATGTGTATAATGTGTGGTAGAATAGAGGCGGCCCTGGTACTATACAGTACAGGATGTATTATATAGAGAAACTTCATTAAACTAGAACCCCCTTCTGCCACCTATCAAATAAGAACACAACTGTTATGATTCTACGATTGGAATTGGTGGTCGGTTTTTGATTAGTGATCCGCATGAAAGAAAAACAGCGCAGCACGATATTAGTAAATAATTTTTGAGCATTAATAAATTAAATTATCAAGTTTGCTACAAAATTTTAACAGTTGATGTTTGTGTGTAGTAGAATAACTTCAGGAACATTCGTAAAGTGTGGCCTTACACTGGCTATTATTTGAGAAGTATTGTTGCATGGAGAGAATTGTCTTTCGTATGTATCTGCAAAGACCTCAGCCATGGCCCCCACAAGGGGTGGGCTGACAAGGCCCCGGGACAATTTTCACAAATTTTTTGCTTTTCACGCTATAAATTCATCATAAAGGGGCCCCCGTGAAAGAGCCCAGCCTAGGGGCCCGCTTCAGGATGTGGGGGCCATGACCTCAGCCTTATCGATGTCAGTATAAGCTATTCCATTTGGACCAGTGATCGGAGGAATCCTCGAATAGGAGGGCTTGCAAGTTTTGTATACTTTATATGCATAACGTGCCATCAGCACAATTAGCCTCTCGCAGAAAACTTAGGTAGACCTCGCTCATAAATGGGCCGCTGCTCAAGATGATTCGCATGAAAATGCCATATAACATCATTAAATTTATGAATAATTATCTCGACTCGCGTTCTTTCCGAGTACAGATAAGTGACTCAATGTCTAATTCTAGACAGATTCGTTCGTCAATAGCCCAGGGAAGTGTGTTAGGTCCCATCCTACACAATTTTCATATGAATGACTTCCCAGTTGCCCCTAAGGGCTTCATGGCTCTCTAAGCCAATGACAGTGCTCTTTGCTACACAGACAAGGACCCTAGCAAGGGGTTTTATTTTTACCTGCTTGTGGGTTACGGTCAAAAGTGTCAAAGAAAGGCATCATTTTTTTCATGGTGAAAAAAGTTTACAAAATATTGACGTTTAGAGTAAGAGAATGCCTCCGTCTACATGGAGTTTTTGCTGGGCAGAAAAAAATTCCCTATATTGCATAAGGCAGCATGTTATTTTGTCATTCTGCAGATATCAAAAATCAGTGAGCAGAGAAACAGGTCTGTGCAGGTGAAATAAAAGACAACGTGCTCTCTATTCTGGAAAAAAAGTTGACGGGCTCGTTTCATGTAAGAATAAAATTTTTCCTTTTCACTGCGAGCATCTCGGTGCTTATCATGTCCTCCCCCCCCCATCCTAAAGCTAGCACCCCCATCCCCCTCCAGGATTGAGATCTTCTATGGGGTCGCCTCTATAGTGAATTTATAATGTAAAAAAAAAAAAATTAGGTTTCTCCTTGGCTCTGTGCTACAGCCCTACCCTTGTAGGGGTCATGGTGCTCACTTAAACCATTGAGGATAGATGTGATTGATTTCATGCTCAGGCGATTTCAATCGATAACTTAGATGAACACCTTATTCAATGATTAGCATCATGATTATTTCAGTTAAAGCCATATGTCAGAGTTCTTGTACGGGTGCTTTGTGAATATGCCTCACAATATAGGCTGACAGGGCTTCAATCCATCTCCATCTATAGCTAGAGTAGTAATAGGAGGCGTTGACATGGCACGACACGGAGACTCATGGCCTCACATCCCACAGTAGGGCCCCAAGGCTGAAATCTTTGGTGGGCTCCAGGTCAGACTCTCCAAGAGGACACATTATTATTAATCTGTGGTGTGAGAGAAAAGCAAAAAAAGAATCACATTTGATGAAAATCACCTTAGGCCCTCGGACAGGATTCCTGTCTACCCCTTGTGACCTCAGTAGGAGATTCCACGATAAGACCTTGCACAATGATTTATGACAATATATATGTAAATTAAGAGGTGGTGCCTAAGCCCTCTTTCATTTTGCCCTGGAGCTATGATGTTATTGGGACGGCAGTAGGGACACGTTTTTTTGGATATATATTCAAACATAGTAGAGTTCTGTAGAGAGAAAATTGTCATCTTTATCATCAAGGGTTCAGCGGAACCATCTTATGACTATCAAAGGTTCCATATAACCCTGTCCTGGGGGACACGACTAAAGCATACATGCTCGACCCATGTCCCGCTGGCGAGGTGTGGCCCTCCGCATCAACTGATGCGGTGCGGCCTGTGACCTCAAACCTAATTTTATAAAAATGAACTAAGCGGTACATTTCCAGATAACTTACGTGAATGTGATTTTTTACTTTAAAACATTTTTACCTCGCAAAAATTCAAAACAAAGAACAGCTTTGCGAATATCAGTGTGCAATAAGAAAATTTTCTTCTTTGAAAGCTCTTTCCGAGTTTTGGGATTTTTATAGGTTCTGTAGCGTTCGATCATGCGGGGCCCCAAAAAAAAGCTGTCACGGAACCACCGGGTTTTGCGGAACACAAGTTGGAAATCCAAAGTCCAAAGTTAAAGATTTCTGGCAGTACCTATCGTTTTTCGATATTAGCTGCCCTCAGAACAGGCTCGCGGGGAGGGTTGGAAACCCGTGCCCTAGAGTGTTCCACAAGTGCTATATTGAATTTAGATTCGGGGACCTTGCCGGCCAATCGATGAGTTGAATATCTTCACTCTTCAACAGCTCTGCGACGTCCACTGTACGATGAGGTGTAGCGTTGTCGTCCATGAAGAGAAACTGAGGATTCATAGACCTCTAAAAAGACGTACGTGAAGAAGGAGAACCTAGGTAAAATAGCGGGCATCTGTGGCTGAACCATCTCTTGGAAGATGTACGGGTATCAAGCATGATACCTCCCCAAACGAGAACTCCGCCACTTCCAAACCGGTCCCTTTTGATGATGTTGGGGTTATTGCGTGTTCCCCGCTCTCTCCAGATGTGTATGCGTCCAGCATCGCTAGTCAGACAAAATCTGCTTTCATCCGTAAAAAGTACTCGACCTCAATTTTTCAGCTTCAACCTTAATTTTTGCATACCAGTGTAGATGATGACGCAAATGCGAGCCGATCCCCCCATTGAAAAGTCTCGCCACAGAGAGCAACAGGCCTACAACGATACAATTATTCAATCATTGCACTTCACTCATAGTTAAAAAAACTAGTGGTAGATGGCAGCACTACACATAACAAGCATTACACAGAAACAAACTTCACGTCAGGTTTCCCTACATGTACACGCACATTCCAGCATGTACCAATTCGTTGGAGGTTCCGGAGAAGGAATATGGACGAGGTACATGTATGGTTAGTAGTAGTAGTAATGTAGACGATGCCAGACAGGATTAATCGTGTTCATCTTACGAACGGATTAAGACACGTATAGAAGGACGGATGACACAGCGGTAGCAGTTAACAAGTTTATTGTAACAATTAACAGTTAAACATGATTACTTTAGAATTTGGGCGATATCTTACCCAGCCCCAAGGGGTGCGAGCAGATAGAATATGAATTTACATTGAGAATTAGCGGTTGTAACAGAAATAATAAGCAAGCGAATGAAGCAGTGACGGCACAAAGCTCAGTCGTTTTATACAAAACGTACGTCTCACAATCGAAGAATATGCGAATGGCAGGATCCGTGCAACCAACATGGATCGTCTGCGACGTAGGTTAGCACCGACACTCGTTCTAGGTCACTACAATCGGAATGTTCCTTAAAGCTGTGACGTAGGTTGGCGGTAACGGAGACGTCAGCGTACCGTCACACACACACAATCGATAGAGTGGATTTCGTGGTCCCTCTGTTATGAATATTCGTAACAATTGGGAAATGATTCTCGTGGTCAGTCTACTCTGGACACTTTTGAAAAATAGAAAGTGATTCTCGTGGTCCGCTGCTATAAACATCTCGTGATTGATAGGGTATGGTGCTCCAGAAGTACCAGTATACATCCCGTAATTGCTAGAGTCTGATTCTCGAGGTCCCTCTGCTATGAACACCTCGTGGGAGCGCTAGCCCGGTCGATAAGATGCTCGCCTAAAGTACCAAAGGATGTTTAGAGGTGTCGCGAGTTCGATACCCAGTTCGTCCTTGTCAGAAAACTTTCCTGACACAGGGGTACAACAAAAAACGGCGACTTGACCGCAGCAAAAATTGCTACCGCAGGGAGTCCCCCATCGAGGGGTTAGCGCACCAACCTCTCGATGAGTATGAAAAAAACAAGCCTGCCGTTCGGAATCGGCAATAAATTGTAGGTCCCGGTCTAATTAGCCCTCGTGTGCAGAAAATGACCGTGGTGCGACAAAAATGATCAAATGATCACCTCGTGATCGATAGAGTATGATTAACGTGAAGGTTCCTCTGCTATGTACACTCGTGAAAAATAAGAAATGGTTCCCGTGATCCCGCTGCTTTGAGCAACACGTGATCGATAAAGTTCGATAGAGTATGGTATATTCGTGGTCCTTCTGCTACTAACACCTCCCGATCGATGAAGTACAATTGCCGTGATCCTTGAATTATGCACACTCGTGAGAATTCGAAAAATGTTTCCGACGTCCGTCTACTATGGACAACTCATGATTGATAGGATGTGGTTGGATGTGGTGGATCCCTGGTTAATCTACTATGTACATGTCGTGATCGCTAAAATATGATTCTCGTGGTCACTCTACTATGTACATCTCGTGATCGAAGGCGTAGGGTTTTCGTGGTCTCTCTACAATGCACACATCGTGATCGATAGAGTATTTTTTTTTTTTTCAAACCGAGCACAACTCAGGTCTATTGTCATAGGCAATTTACTACCTAGTGAGTTGTGCCGGAAGTGTAAGTGCGTGTACCTAACAGTCTGAGAGCGTATCTAGTGTTGTGTATGATTTTTCAGTGCTGCCATCTATATCTCAGAAGTGAAGTGAGTGATGTGTAGTGACTGTATATTTGTACTGTTTGTAGGACTGCTGCTCTCTGTGGCGAGACTTTTTAACGGGGAGATCGGCTCGCATTTGCGCCTCGAAGTTGGGAACCACAGAAAACCAACTTCAGCCGACCACCACTGTGGCGACGGTGGGGCTCGAACCCGGGTCCCCACGATGCGAGTCCGTCACTATGACCACTCGACCACCACAGCGGCTATCGATAGAGTATGGTTACCGTGGTCTCTCTGCTATGAAAACTTTGTGATCGATAGCGTATGGTGCCCCTGATCAGGGTCGGGCTTAGGAACTTTGCGGCCAGGTGCAAAAAAAAATTTTGCGGCCCCTCCAAAAAAAAAGTGTATCAGTCACTCTCCAACTTGTAAATTTTTAGACTTACGAACATAAATCTTGAAGGGGAAAAAATTGTTCAGGAAAAGAACTCATTTCATTACACTTATTTTTTAATTATTTCAGAAACGCATTGATAGTTGAGATCGTAATCAAACACAATATATTGAATGGAAATCGCGTTTTAATTAATTTGACAAAATTTATAAATGACTAATAATAATTGGCGTGGTCCACCTGCTTACACTTCTTCGTGGCTCGAATCATATTGAACAGACATACATTTCTGACATACGGGGTGATTATAAAAAAACTATCCCGACATATGGGCCCCTAACTATCATACCATTCACAGAAACTGAATGAAATTTTGGCATAAGGTATTTTGAGGTATGCGCTCAAGAATGATATGGAAAACAACAGTGTCACTCTAACAGTTACGGTTACAGTGAGAAAATTTCGGAAATATCAAATGGCAACACCAAGTTTTTTGTATTGGAATGTGATCTCCACACTAAATAGCGTTGGAATGGCACCTGTAGCACGAAAATCCCCGGAGCTAGGCAAGGAAAAAGTAAAAAGGACTTTGCCGTGCACCAGAGCATTAATGTTCGTTTCATTCGTCACACCGTTTCTTCGGCTAAGATCCCAGCCTCCACAAGGTAATGTGGAAAATTTGTGAAACACAATAAAATGCTTTATTTTATGCTGCTTCTCTGTCCTTATTGGTTGGCCTCACTTTTAGCCTATCTACCGCCGGTGATTTTCATGCTACAGTTGCCGTTCGAACGCTATTTAGGGGTTTTCACAATGGAGATCACATTCCAATACAAAAAACTTGGTGTTGCCATTTGATATTTTCGAAATTTTCTCACTGTAACCGTAACTGTTAGAGTGGCACTGTTGTTTTCCATATCATTCTTGAGCGCATACATCAAAATACCTTATGCCAAAATTTCATTCAGTTTCTGTGAATGGTATGATAGTTAGGGGCCATATGTCGGGATAGTTTTTTATAATCACCCTGTACTTTTAAAGCGTTGCATCATCTTTAGCAAAGATATGTTACAATTCCATAACTTTGATCATTTTTCGAATCTTTTATTGTTGTTTTTGTTGAACTAATGTATATAATAGTAGTAAAGGAATCAGGAGTACTGGGATTCACTGGTATTCACAGAAATAAAGTGTATTCCGTTTAACGTTCCCACTTGGAAAGTTCTCGCTGTGAGTACGACTTTTATTTTCGTAATTCTACCTTTTATTAACACATAAAATTTCCCGTTTAGAGCATTTTCCTGCCTACAACGTTTTTTATGACGAGTTTTTGAAAAACGTTTTAAGTAGGATTCATTATATATGAGCACTCCAATGTTATTACTTGTTTAAAACCAATTGCCACAAATAATATCCAAGATTGTAATCTCAATATTTGAATATTCAAACTTGAAATTCAAAAATTCAATTAATACATTGTATATCCGCCTTCCGGAATATATGAGAGAATGATTCTCAAATGGTGGTGTTAAGAAATTTCGAAAAAGTTTTCAAGCCTCCCTTGCAGGGCCGTAACTAGGTTGGGGCAACCGGGGCCCGGCGTAATAGGGGGAACTCCAAAAAATTTAAATTTTTTTGCTTAATAGAAACCCTTTCCGAAGGGCTCCAAGGAAAAGTCTGCCCAGGAAAGGCACACTACGGCCTTGCTCCCTAGGAAAACATCAGTTCCCAGGAAGGTATGCAATTAACACTCCGAAGTTACCTCACTCCGGGGCAGTCATCATTTAGAGATGTCCATGCCACAGGCTACTATGGCTAATGGAGGCACCACCGGATGAAACTACACATTGTGCGCACTATTGGTACCTTTAGACCAGATGGTAACTCCAATGAGGGAAGGATAAAATTACTAGATTTCTTTTCTGGCGTCCCTTTTGTTTGATGCCCTAAGCATGTTTTTTTTTCTTGGTTGATGCAGCCGTTATATCTTTAATCAGCGTTTTTCAACATTTCAGAACCCAAGGACCATTAAACTGTCTGAAACAAATTGGTGGACCACTTTTGTCCCGTATTACGGGACATGCCTGTAATTTTGGTTGTACCGGTTTTTTTATACATATTGTCTCGTTTTTCCAGTTTATTTAAATTTGTAATATTCACTGAAGTAATGCATACACATCATTTTCATTGTATATAAATTATATTATGATAATTATTGCAAAAAAATATAAATTTATATTTTAAATATGATCTCACATATTTGTCAAGTTCAACGTTTTTTCCACAATTTTTCAGCGATTTTAACACAAATTGGTGATTGTGTCTACTTTTGGCGCGGATTTCGGTGACAATTTCCGATCTTCCGTATTTTACTCCATTTAAGAGATTCTAGTTACCGTATTTTTTTCTCAATGAAATAAAGTGATCCGTTCATTTGAATAATTTTTTTTGTGTACATTTTGTAACTGATTTTTAGCAGCCGTTTATTTTCCTCATTTTTCAGCAATTGAATTTTTTGGTAAATTTTAGAAACGTCCCGAATTTAAGATTGCATTTTCATAGATCTATGGTGAACCTACATACATCATTATTACTACGCGATATTTTATTAGATGTTTATACGTTATTACGTGTAACGCATGAAGGCATAATTTTTAGAAACTCCATATCGTTATTAGGCCTATCAACCACAATGGTTGAATAATTTTTCATTCAGTCAGAATTTAATTATGAAGTCTGATTGCAAACCACTTCTGGTCCATGGACCATAGGTTGAGAAACGCTATCTTTAATGGCAGAAAGAAAAGCTAGAATTTTTTTAAGGGTAAAAAATGTGACCACCTGCATACACTCTTTTCCTGTTTGAAATAAGCTAGTATATATACCTAATAACACAAAAAATGATATTATAGGGGGGGGGGGCTTCTAACTGAAAACCTCCTTTCACAATCAATAGTTTGATGGAGAAAAAAATTAAGTTTTAATCAAAAATTTCCAAAACAACTGCTGAGAAAGAAAAGGGTTTCTTTTGGAAGAATAGCGGCCCTTGAAATTTTGCGGCCCGGTGCGACAGCACCTTTCGCACCCCCTTAAGTCCGGCCCTGCCCCTGATCCGTCGTGCCCATTTTCCAATGGGCACGAGAGTGCATAACAGAGGGACCACGGCACAAATCCTTACGCGTTCATAGTATGATTACAATCATATGATTACATCATCACGTGGCGCTTCTGCTATGAACAACGTGATTGATAGAGTATGGTTATCGCGGTCCGTCTGCTCTGGACACTTGACAGAAAGTGCTTCTCTCGATCTTGCTGCTATTAACACCTCGTGACAAATAGAAAATGGTTTTCGTGAACCGTCTGCTCTCTACACGCTTGACAAATAGAAAAAGGTTATCGTGGTCCAGCTTATATGTACATGTCGTGAGAGATGGGCCTAGTGATCCATAGAATATTGATGCCATCGTCCCACTGTTAAGCACACTCGTAAATATTGGAAAGTGATTCTCGAGGTCCCGTTGCTATGAACCCCTCGTGATCGATAGAGCATGGTTTTCGTGGTCCCGCTGCTATGAAAACATTGATTTCAGTAGTATATGGTTGCCGTGGTCCCTCTATTATGCACACCCGTGCAAATGAAAAATGCTTCTCGTAGTCCGTCTGGTCAGGACACACTTGGCAAATATAAAGTCATTATCGTGTCCCACTGCTATGAACATCTCGTTATCCCATTAGTGTGGTTCTCGTGGTCCCTCTCCTATGAAGACCTCGTGATCGATAAAGTATGGTGCTCCTGGTCCCTCTGATATATACATCTCATGACTATAAATTGTCTGAATCCCGTGGTCCTCCGTTTAGAACTCGTGATCGATAAAGTACGTTTCTCGTGGTCCCTCTACTATGTGATCGATATAGTATGGTTCTCGTGTTCCCGCTGCTATGAACCTCTCGTGGTCGATAGATTATAATTATCGTGGCCCTTCTACTACGTACACGTCGTGATCGATAGAGTATGGGTTACCGAGGTCCCTCTGTTATATTGGAAATGGGTATCGTGGTAGGACTGCTCTGGACCCTGTTGACAAATAGAGAGTAGTTCTCGTGGTTTCTCTACTATGAACACAGCCTGATGGAGTATGGTTGCCGTGGTCCCTTAGTTATGCACACTTGTAAGAATTGGAAAAATATTCCGTGTTCCGTCTGCTCTGGACAATCTTTACAATAAGAAAGTGGTTCTTCTGGTGCCTCTGCTATGAACACGTGATGGATAGAGTCTGGTTCTTTTTGTTCCTTTACTGTATACACCTCGTAATCGATAGTTTAGGGTTACCGTGATCCCTCTGCGATGGGGATTCGTATGCAAAATGGTTCATCTGGTCCCTCTGCTATGATCACCTCGTAATCAATGGAGTACGGTTCTCGTGGTCCCGCTGCTATAAACACATCGTGATGGATAGAGTATGATTCTCGGCTATCGACCCTCATGACAAATAGAAAATGGTTCCTATGATCCCACTGATATGAACACATCATGATCGATGGAGTATGGTTGTCGTGGTCCCTCTGCTATGGAAACCTCGTGATCACTAGGGTACGGTTGCCGTGGCCACCCTGTTATGCATGCTCGTGACAATTGGAAAATGGTTCTCGCAGTCCTGCTATGAACACCTATTGATCGATAGGGTACTGTTCTCGTGTTAGAGAGGATATGGTCGATCGAGGTCCCGCTGCTACGAACTCATCATGATCGATAGAGTATGGTTGTCGTAGTCCGTCTGCTCTGTGCACGCATAGCAAATAGAAACTGATTCTCGTGTGGTTCCGCTTCTATGTATATCTCGTAACAGACAGGGTATGATTCTCGAGGTGTCTGTCTAATGAACATTTCGTGATAGATAGGGTACGATGCTCCTGGTTCCTCTGCTATGTACATCTCGTGATCGCTAGAGTATGATACTCGTGGTCCCTCTACTGAATAATCGATAGAGTATGGTTCTCGTGGTCCCTCTGGTATAAACTTAGTGATCGATAGAGTATGGTTCTGGTTACTCTATGTACATTTCGTGATCGTTAGATTATGATTCGCGTGGTCCTTCTACTATGTGATCGATGGGATATTGATCTTGTGGATCCTCTGCTATCACCTCGTGATCTAGAGTATTCTTCTGGTGCATCCCTGGCTCACTCTGAAGTAACGTAAAACTAACGTAAAACTCACCTATCTCACGACGGTCTTCACAACAGAGTATGGTTACCGTGTTTCCCCCCCCCCCCTCCTATGATTACTCAAGACAAGCAATATTTCTCGTGATCCAGTTGCTGTGACCACCTCGTGATTATAGCAACCACCGGTGTTTATAACAGGACCAAGAAAAACATTTTCCAATTGTCACGAGTGTGCATAAGAGAAGGACCACGGCAACCATACCCTATAGATCACGAAGAGTTTATAACATAGGGACCACGAGAACCATTTATTTGTTACGAAGGTCCATAGCAGAGGGACCATGGTAACCCTACTCTATAGATCCTGAAGTGTTTTTATTAGAGGGACCAGGAGAACCATACTTTATCGATCACGCGGTATATATAAGAGAGGGACCACGAGAATCATACTCTAATGATCATATATTCATTACAGAGACCACGAGAACCACTTTCTTTTTGTGAAGTGTGTCCGGTGCGAACGGACCACGACAACGATTATGCACGAGTGTGCATAAACGAGGAACGAATATAACCATTCCCTATTGATCAAGAGGTTTTCACAGCAGAGGGACCAGGCGTACCATTTGCTATTTGTCGAGTGTTCATAGTAGAAGGACCACGACAGCCATGGTCTATAGAGCACCAAGCAATCATTGCAAAAGAACCACGAGAACCATACTCAAAGGAACACATGCTAGAGGGATCACGAGAATCGTTCTTTAGTGATCACGAAAATCACATAGCAGAGGGACGAGGAGCATCATACTCTCTCGATCACAATAGAGGGATCACGAGAACCACTATATATTTTTCAAGAGTACGCATAACGGGGCACCACGGTAACAATACTCTTTCGATCATGATGTGTGCGTAGTAGAAGGACCAGGAGAACCCTAATCTATCTGTCACGAGGTGTACATACACTGGTGAAATAAATTAAGAGAATTTGCATATTTTATCGAATTTCATGAAAAGAACTGAACTGAATGTAAAATCACTGTTTCTAGACAAAAATGCAAATCTTGTACGTCAAATACGTAAGCGTACACGTGTGTGTAGGCGGAGCCAGTAGAGAAACAGGCTTTATAAGCGCGCGTAAGTTAAGACGCATTTCGTTCGCTAGCACACCTCGGCGAATTTCTTGGTGTTATTTTGCAGCAATCGGTTAATTTCAAATTGTAACAGTAAAAATGAGTAACCACCAACGTTTAGATGATGGAATGAGGTGGCGAATTATGGGGAGGCTAGAAGCAGGCCAATCTCAAGTCCAGATTTGTAGAGAGTTCAATTTAACGCCCAGCGTCGTATGTAACTTATGGAAACAGTTCCAGGATTCCGGATCCATCGAGAAAAAGCCTGGGCAAGGTCGTCCAAGAGCCACGACGGCCAGAGAAGATCGCCATTTGTCGATTATAGCGAGGCGTAACAGGAGTGCTACAGCTTCTCAGCTCTCTCGTGACTTGTATGCAGCCACAGGAACCCGTGTATCAAGGGTGACTGTTTCCAAAAGACTTCATGAGAGAGGGTTGTTTGCAAGAAGACCTGCTGTTTGCGTCCCGCTCACTTCTACGGACAGGAGAATCCGTTTATCATGGTGCAGAGAGCATAGAGATTGGAGTATGGATCAATGGACGGCCGTTCTCTTCACTGATGAGTCCCGGTTCAGCCTAAGCACCGATTCTCGCCGTGCGTTCATATGGAGAGAACCAGGGACCCACTACCTACCCTCCAATGTCCGTGAATCATCAATGTCCGTTTTATCACTAGTTGATAAAAAAAGTTCTGAGTAAAGTCTGACAATTTTACTTAATGAGATATAAAAACGAAGTTTTAATTAGGGCAATGAATATGCATCATTTACTTTAGCAGTTGTCTCATAAATACAAAAATGAAAATGTAGAAACCATGAAGCAAAGCAATGCCTTGATTAGCTTTACTCAGTGTAAAAGACATATATATGTCTGGATAATTAGATCTTCATTGCAGTGGGAGAGGATATGATGGGTGATCATGGGAAATGTATCAATGGCTGATAAAGACAACAAAATGCTGGAGCAAAAGCAAATAAATAGCTGACCCTTGACTATCCAACTCTCATTCATTCAGGACTCTGTTAATCGACATTGATTTCCTCAATGATAAGTTTTATTGATGTAGTAATTCTTCCCCCCCCCATCAAAGTCAAAAATTTCCTTTCTGATAAAGGAAAAAATAAAAATAAGGCAATAATAAACGCATTTGATTTTACAAATGCAAATAAGCAGCAACTTAGCTTCTGAGTAACACTTTATTAAAAGTGCTTGGTTGGAACAGCAACTACAGTCACGCTTGTTTTTACGGACCTGTACTAACTTTAAAAATAGTTTGTGAATTATGGGTTCATAAAATTGAGTGTCGACTGTATTTAAAGACTCGCCATAAATAGTGTTGTTAAAGAACTTTGACATACTTGCAAAGGAAAAAATATCTTCCTAATTGCCTGTGTCAGTTTAATATAGGCCTATATTTGACTATACCAGACTTTTCTATTGATGCATATTCAACTATCCAGAAAGTTTTCCGTACTGATGTAGGCTAACTCCAGTTACCTCAGACAATCTTTATAAATAAAAAAACCAAAGTATTAAAGATGTGTTTAGAAAGAGATTTAGGAATTTATTATTTTATTTTAATCTTAAATGGGAAAAATTTCTTTGTTTTAGATTGACAGGCAACTGACTGTATACATGAAACGAGTTGAAGATGTTCTTGGCAAAGGCTGGGAAAATCATGTTGAAGGACAGAAGCTCAAAGGTGATGCAGACAGTTTTCGATTGAAGTTAAATACGCAAGGAATATTTGATGACTGGGCAAAAATGGTAAATTTTTACTTTATTGTTCTTCAGACAAACTAAAACTGAAATTCAAGTCTGTTCTTTTTTAATCAGCCATTTTTCTAAGGGGTCATTAAAATATTACATCAGCATTGGGGGAAGGTAAAGGGTTTTCGGATTTGCTGACTTTTGATGACAGTGGGGTAAGGGGGTTTGAAGGATGCTTACATCATCAACCACCCTTTATGAAAATATTAAATATTCTTAATTTCATCTTTATTTTCCATCTTTTTTAAGAATACCAAAAATGAGAAAACCTTTCTTAGTTTGTGAACACCTGAACTAACATTCCTATAGATAAGTCCTTTAGTAGATCTCTCAAACCTTTCTAAGATCTCTGTAGATCACTCTCATGTCCTGTCTTACCTATGGAAGGGGGTCTTTTCTACATGAAACTCAAGACTAGCACCCAAAGGGTTGAAACATTTCTGACATGTCTGGCTAAACTAGGGGTTCTCAAACTTTTTTACACTCACGAGGTGCCTCTTGCCTTAATCAGCGCTTATTTGTAGCTCCTCAGAGCAGTGTAACAAAGAATCTGTTCGAAAAACCTTTCTCAAGACCAGTGCTCCTGACAAAAGTGGGTGGCGCACGGTTGGGCTAAACTGTTTTGTTTCCACTCGGTGCATCTAATGCGTTGTCCTTGAGTGAATTTGCTAGACTCTCATACAGGGTTCATTCAAGTATTACATCAGCATTGATGGGGGGGGGGGGATGTTCCGATTTGCTGACTTTGATGACAAGGGGGGAGGGGGGTTTGGATGATGCTTATGTCATCAACCATCCTTTATAAAAATATGAAATATTCTTAATGGCATCCTGAACTGTGGTTTATGGGTACCTGAACTAAGAATCTCCTTATTGATAAGTCTCCTAGAGAGCCACTTTAGTGATCTCTAAATGTTTCTTGGATCCTTCTAGTGATCTAGAAATGTGTTTGGGCTACTCAAGTACTCTCAAACTGTGTCACATACTTCAAGTGATCCATAATCAGCGGATCACTTAAGTAATTTGAGAATGTGCCCGGGGTAACTTGAGTGATGTAGAGACGCACTGCAAGTCACTC
The DNA here is from genome assembly GCF_987345545.1 of Pholcus phalangioides. Taxonomy (NCBI): domain Eukaryota; kingdom Metazoa; phylum Arthropoda; class Arachnida; order Araneae; family Pholcidae; genus Pholcus; species Pholcus phalangioides. The sequence goes on along the minus strand of NW_028301608.1, from coordinate 2,698,716 downwards.
AAGTGCTCTAAAACTGTACCAACTGTCACTAAAGGGATTTCTAAATCCCTTTAGTGCCAATGGATCGCTTAAGCGTTCTGGAACTGTGCCACGGATCATTTAAGTGATCTGTGAATGTGCCACAAGCCTACTTGTGTGATCTGAAAAATGTGCCACAGGCCTACTTGAGTGATCTGAAAATGTGCCACGGGCCACCTAAATGCTCTGGAATTGTGCCATGGATCACCTAAGTGATCTGTAAATGTGCCGCTTAGTTCATTTTTACAAAATTAGGTTTGAGGGGGCAGTTAGGCAAGGGGGTGAATTAAAAAAAAATATTTCCCATTTAAAAATGATTTTTTGATCGTTTGCCGCCCCCCCCCCCCGCGTACAATCTCTGGTCCCACCAATATGTGATAAGAGGTGGGGGGGGGGGCAGAGTTGCCGAAATTTTGCTAACGGGGGAGAGGGTCAAAAATAGCTGAAAATTGCTGATGTAATACTTGAATGGCCCCACATAAGCCCCACATGCTCTTCCAACAGGGGTAGGGTGGTTCCCAGAGGGTGTGCATGGTGATCTGGGGGGGGGGAAGAATGGATATGTTTGCCCAATGCAAATGATACAATTTTTCATGATTGGGGGATTTCCATCCTTTATCTCTCATCTCTGTACCATCCATGCTTGTGTATGATGTGGACAAGAAAACAAGCTGCAATGATTTACGAGACAAGAAAGGGAACTGCTAGTTATCAAGGTTGGGTTTTTTACCGGGACAGTGGCAGAAAGGGGAAAAACCAGGCAAAAATTAATAAAAATTTTTTTTACTCAAGACATACAAAGCTTAGTTTTTAAATTACGAAATATTTTTTTTCAATATAAAAACTTAAAAAACATGTGAAACTTATAGAATTACATGGTATAAAAATGAATATTCAGCAACCAAAAATATGAAAACATATCCAAAAAAAAAACAGGCATTAACCAGATTTGGTATAAAAAATTCTTAAGTAAAAGACTATAATTATTTATTCATAAAATTTGAAACAGATAAATCTAATTTTTAATTCTATGAATTATTGCCGGGGCGGTTTTTACCACTGTGGCAAAAACTTGCCAACCCTGCTAGTTATGAAAATAATTTTCTTGTATGGAGGCCATTCAAGTACACTGGTGAAATAAATTAAGAGAATTTGCATATTTTATCGAATTTCATGAAAAAAACTGAACTGAATGTAAAACCACTGCTTCTAGACAAAAATTCAAATCTTGTACGCCAAATACGTAAGCGTACACGTGTATGTAGGCAGAGCCAGTAGGGAAACAGGCTTTATAAGCTAAGACTCATTTCGTTTGCTGGCACACCTTGGCGAATTTCTTGGTGTTATTTTGCAACATTCGGTTAATGATGTGTTGTCGGTTAATTGTAACAAATTGTAACAGTAAAAATGAGTAACCACCAACGTTTAGATGATGGAATGAGGTGACGAATTGTGGGGAGGCTAGAAGCAGGCCAATCTTAAGTCCAGATTTGTAGAGAGTTTAATTTAACGCCCAGCGTCGTGCGTAACTTATGGAAACAGTTCCAGGATACCGGATCCATCGAGAGAAAGCCTGGGCAAGGTCGTCCAAGAGCCACGACAGCCAGTGAAGATCGCCATTTGTCGATTATAGCGAGGTGTAACAGGAGTGCTACAGCTTCTCAGCTCTCTCGTGACTTGTATGCAGCCACAGGAACCCGTGTATCAAGGGTGACTGTTTCCAAAAGACTTCATGAGAGAGGGTTGTTTGCAAGAAGACCTGCTGTTTGCGTCCCGCTCACTTCTACGGACAGGAGAATCCGTTTATCATGGTGCAGAGAGCATAGAGATTGGAGTATGGATCAGTGGGCGACCGTTCTCTTCACTGATGAGTCCCCGTTCAGCCTAAGCACTGATTCTCTCCGTACGTTCATATGGAGAGAACCAGGGACCCGCTACCTACCCTCCAATGCCCGTGAAATCGACCATTATGGCGGAGGAGGTTTAATGGTCTGGGCAGGCATCATGTTGGATGGCCGCACGCCTCTCCATATCTTTGAAAGAGGCACTGTGACTGGTGTGTGGTATAGGGATGAGGTCTTGGAGCCCTATGTTCGCCTTTTCAGGGGTGCAGTTGGCCCTGAGTTCATTTTAATGGACGATAACGTGAGGCCACATAGAGCTCTTCTGCTCGACGATTTTCTAGAGAGTGAGGATACTCGCCGGATCTCCAGACCTTAACCCTATAGAGTATGTCTGGGACGCTCTGGGGCGGGCAATTGCAACTCGCAACCCCCCTCCGGGAACCATCCAGGGAATGAAAACAGCGTTGCTGAACGAGTGGGACCAATTGCCACAGGAAATGATAAACTGCCTTATTTCAAGTATGAAATCACGCTACGAGACATGTATATCTGTAAGAGGGGACCATACCCCCTATTAACCCATCTATTAACCCATTTTTTTGTTTATTCTGCAACCGCTGTTTCATACCTTCCGACTCCAACGAGTGTTACGCACGATCATGCGTGTGTATTACAATTATTGAATGGTTATTTGTTTTGTATTGTATCAATGTATGTACATAAAGTATCAAACTTCATTAAAATCGGTACAGTAGTTCTAGAGATAATCGACCAAGTCTGTAAATTCTCTCAATTTCTTACACCAGTGTAGTAAAGAGACCACGATAATCATACTCTAGCGATCACGAGATGTTCATTACAGAGGGACAACTAGAACCATGCAGTATCTCTCACGAGGTGTTCATAGCAGCTGCGCTATGAGAAACATTTTCTTTTTCTCAGGAGTGTCTATAGCAGAGGGACCATGGTAATCATATAAATCACGAGATGTTCATAACAGAGGGACCACGCGAACCATTTTTCACAAGTTCCGTAGCACAGGGACCACGATAACCATACACTATCGATTACGAGGTGTTCACAGCAGAGGGACCAGGAGAATCATTTTGTTTGTCACGAGTATCCATAGCAGAGGGACCACAAGAACTATACTTTATCGATCACGAGGTGTTCATAACAGAGAGGCACTACATGAATCATACTCTAGCGATCACGAGATGTTCATTGCGCCAACACCGAACATGGCTCCGCTCTGTCCCTTGCGGGATATAAACGGCAATGCTGGTTTGGGAATGATAATCAGATTCTGGTTGTCTCCAATAAAAAATTGATAAATTTTTTTTTATCTTTCCGTGATTTTCGTGATTTTGAAAGGTAGACAATTTCCACTTGTTCGTCTGTTAGAGGACTGCTGAGATGGAGGTGACTTGTGATAGTGAAATGTATCTCACTAGACATTTATAAAAGTCAGACTGGAGGAGCATTCGGAATTACACAATAGCATAACTGCGCTTTATTCCAACATTATACAAATACAAATACAAATACAAATACAACGCCACAACAGGCAAAATGCCCAACGAGGTGGCTGATAAAAAGATGCCCATAAAAATATGGTTGTCATATGTTTCAAAAATACAGCAACCCAATTAAAAATGCAATTAACACAAATTACAAACAATATATACACATGATAAAATATTATACGATGCCCATAAAGATTACTTATGGTTGTCTTATTCTAAGAATGGATAGCTTCTCGATTTACCCCAACATGTTTATCGTATTTCTTTTTAAACGTGTCAATTGTGTTACAATTTACTACCTCCGGGGGTAAGCTATTCCATTTATTAACAACCCTATTGGAGAAAAATTCCCTGCGACACCATAACCTTGCATTGTCCCTCACCAATCGATACTGGTGTCCCCTTGTAAAAGCAGTCGATTGGCGGTGTACTAAAAGTTCATGGTCCATCCTATCCATCCCATTGAAAATTTTGAACACTTCGATCATATCTCCTCGACACCTGCGTTCATCCAATGTAAACATATTCAAAAAATGAAGTCTTTCTTCATAACTCAAGCCCTGTGTGCCAATAAGGACACGCGTAGCTCTTCTCTGCACCCCTTCAACCAAGTCTATGTCCCTCTGTAGGTATGGTCTCCAAAACCTTACAGCATACTCCAGTCCAGGACGAACTAAGCCTCGAAAAAGAGGAAGAATGACTTTAGGAGAACGCGAAGAGACCTTTTTGAAAATGAGACCAAGCATTCTATTCGATTTTTTGACAACCGCTGAACAATGTTCAGAAAACTTAAGTCGCTCGTCAATGAGAATTCCCAAATCGGTGACTCTAGTTGCATCCGGGATAGTGACACCATTCAACTCGTAAGAGAACCGTTGGTTGTTCGAACCAAAATGAGCGACCATGCACTTATCTACGCTAAACGTCATGCTCCATTCATTTGCCCATGCTGCAATCTTGTTTAAGTTGGTCTGGAGCAACTCCCTATCGCTTTCATTTCCGATTACCCCCATTAGCTTCACATCATCTGCGAATTTGCTAGTAATTCCATCGATACCCTGATCGAGTTTGTCGATAAAAAGTGAAAAAAGTATGGGGCCAAGGACACTTCCCTGAGGAACTCCACTTGTGACGTCTGTCCAACCAGAGAATTCCCCGTTCACCATAACTCGTTGCGACCTATCTCTTAACCACGATTCTATCCAATTCAGCAAGTTGCCCCCTATTCCAATCTCGTGTAAACGCTTCAAGAGTTTGCCATGTTGGACCCGATCGAATGCCTTCTGGAAATCAAGGTAAACAACGTCGACATTTTTGCTCTTACCCAAAGCCTTAGTCACGTAATCATAGAAGCAAAGGAGGTTAGTTACACATGACTTCCCCTTCCTGAACCCATGCTGATTATCCGACAATACATTATTCTCGTCTATCCACTTCACAAACTGCCTTTTGATGATAATTTCCAAAATTTTCGAGAGGGAGCTCGTCAAACTCACTGGATGATAATTAGACACCACTTCTCTACTACCCTTCTTAAATATCGGAACAACGTTAGCCAGTTTCCAATCTCTCGGGACGATACCCTCAGCAACACTACTCCTGTATATCTGTGCGACTGGCCCCAACAATTCATTAGCACCTTCCCTGAGAACCCTGGGATAGATATCATCTGGTCCTGGTGCTTTGCTTGCACATACATTTCTTAGAAGATTTAGGACCCCCACGTCTTCCACTTGAATATCGTTGAGCGTTTTATTACCCCATGCAACACCCGTATATCGAATATCATTATCTCCATTAAAAACCGACGCGAAAAAGTCATTGAAAGCACTACACGTGCCTACATTGCTCTCTACCTTAGAGCCTCCTATCGAGAGGGGGCCAACTGTCCCCTTACATCCATTATTGACGTATCGAAAAAATGATTTTCGGTCAGAGCCAATGTTATCTGCCAACCTAGATTCAACTTGCTTTTTACTATCCCTTATCGCTTTCTTCAACAGTCTTCTTTTATCAGTAAACAATGATAGGTCACCTCGTCCACTTTTATACTCTCTGAATGCTCTTTTCTTTTCAAGATAAAGGTTCCGCACGCTATCCGTGAACCATAGAGGGTGTGATGTACAAACACGCTTTTTTCGAACAAAGGGTATGACGTCGTGCAAAACAGAGGACAGCTTCGTACTAAATTCTTCCCATTGACTTACCACCCCTACTGATTCCAACCGGTCTTTGAAAACTTCCGCTAACCTTCTTCGCAAAACATCAAAGTTAGTTCTCCGAAAACAAGGAACCAATCTTTTGTTATCAACCTTACCCGAGGAAAAGTTACAGTGAAATCTGACGATACGATGATCACTGGAAGAAAACTCTTCCCCCACCGAAACATGTTCAACTAGATCCTCAGAACTAGTAAGAACTAAATCCAAAATAGCAGTACCCCTAGTGGCTTCTGATACATGTTGATACAAAAAATTTTCGAGCACCAACTTAAGAAAGTCTCTTTCATACTGATTTCCAGATGAAAGGTTCTCCCAATCAATACCCGGGTAATTGAAATCCCCTAGTATGAGAACCCTCTTTCGCTTACACATGTAGGAAATTTCATCGTGCATTTTGGCGATGTAGTTTTGATCCCTATTCGGTGGATTGTAACAAACCCCAACAATAAGCTTATGACGTCTTTTGTTCTCAAGTTCAACCCATATGGTTTCAATATCACTTCTCTGTACGTTACACTCTCTAGCCTTCAAACATGATTTCACGTATATCAACACTCCACCCCCTTTCCTATCAGATCTATTTCTCAAAAAAGTATCGTATCCGGAGATGTGTAAGAAAGATTCATCCCCATCGTTTGCCCAAGATTCTGTAATGGCTATAAGATCCAAGTCCTCCACAACTATCATAGTTTCTAAAAAATCTTTCTTGTTACCCAAGCTCCTGGCATTTATTAACACACATTTTAATTTGCCCGGTGGTTTGTTGTCAATCGAGAAGCCATCCAAGTCAGAGGTGGGTAATTCTCCGTCAGTACTGTTGTGATTATCATTAACTAACCCGCATTCCCGACTACGTGGTCTGGGAGTAAAAAACCTGACCTAAGACTATCGTAAACCTCCCAGACCCCTCTCTTATTTAGATGGATCCCATCCGAACGAAGCCACCTATCGGTAAATGCGGGAAGCTCCAAGAACGTGACCCCAAGTGAGGAGCAAATGTCCTTCAGGCCTATATTGAATTGGTGGATCCTACTCCTATATCCCCTACTACCCCTTGGCAGCACTGGAATCACTGCCACATCTGAACCCCCCTCCCTAGCGGATAATAGTAAATCCCGGTACTCTGACAGAGACTCACTAATATTCGCTCCTACCTGATTTGTTCCCACCCACAGAATCACCCGCAAGGGCAACTTTCGGCGATGAAAAACGTCTCGAACGTTGCCAATCTTCCCCCCAGGAAGACAACAGCGCTCGAAACCCCGAAAATCCCTACACACTCGGTTCCCAAGTTCCCTAACCATAGAATCGCCGATGATTAAACCCCTATCACTATCCCCCTCTACCTCATCCACGACCACCCATTCGCCCTCTAAAATGTCGTTGTTCGTGGAGATTGCTTCTTCATCAACAGGTGGCTCGACGACCAGCGGGTCCGTTATAACCGGACCCTCTAGCACCCTAACTTTTTCCCGTAAAGCTTCGACCTCGTGTTCCAGCCTTTTTCTATCCAAGCACCCCTTACAATTGAAACTATCAGCTACTATACCCCTAGACCAGGGAAACCTCCCGTCGCAAGCTCTACACAACACTAGTCGAGGTCGAGGCATACTAACACTATTGCTAAAGCTAGATAATAATAATAATACTTAACAATACGAAAATGAGAAACGTTAACTGGAAATTAAAATAATGTAAAATACATTACTATGCAAAATATACGTAAGAGATTATACGAAAAAATTACGTAAAGTAGAATGCTCAGCACTAAATCACGAAGAATAAAATAAATATGTATATAAAGAATACAACACCCTCTAAAAAAAGTATTAAGCTACGAAGTACAATTTATACTTATTAGAATTACAACTCTAACTAACTATCGACTCTAACTAACTATCGACTCTAACTAACTAACAACTTAGCTAACTATCTCAAAACACTAACACTACAACAATAGGCCCAAATGGAAGGAAAACAACGTTATTGAGAGTACCCGGGAAAAAGTATACACTGTTTGCTAACACTAACGTCCAAAACCTACGAACTTATATCAAAGAAGCGAGCGAACCTGGCGAAAAAACAACGAAAATGAAATGCGAACGAGAAAAATAAATATAAGTCGATCGAAAATACACAACGAAAATTTAAAAAAAATGAGAGCAATATAAAAAAAAAAAAAACCACTTATCTCACAATCCAACGTGCGCTAAAAAAAAAAGAAAATCACCGCAGAATATGACCCAAAAATAAACAACACGCTAAGTAAAACTCACGAGAACGAAGAAAAACACAAAGAAAGACACAAAATGGCGCACTGGCGTGTCGGTGAGCGGAGCGCGATAATAGCACGTCCGTTCCCAACGACGGCGAAGACGATTATTGTCAAAGATTGAAATTATTTTACAAATACAAATACAACGCCACAACAGGCAAATTGCCCAACGAGGTGGCTGACTTAAGAACATCATGGATCCCCGAGCCCCTACCTACTACTGCTACACCACACATGCATCCCCCCCCCCGCGGAACCCCCCAACGAATCGGTACATGCGGGAATGTGCGTGTACGTGTAGTGCAACCTGACGTAAAGTTTGTTTCTGTGTAATGCTGTCATCTGCCCCCAGTTTTACTAACTATGAGTGAAGTGTTATGGTTGAATGATTTACCGTTGTAGGACTGTTGCTCTCTGTGGCGAGACTTTTTAACGGGGAGATCGGCTCGCATTTGCGCCTTGAAGTTGGGAACCACAGAAAACCAACTTCAGCCGACCACCACTGTGGGGTTCGAACCCGGATCCTCGCATCACGAGTCCGGCACTATAACCACTCGACCACCACAGCGGCCACATTAGTACAATAGTTACGGAGAAACACAACCGACCGCCATGGCCGCTAGAACTCGAATCCCCAGCAATCGAACGGCGCGCGCTCATTGAAGCTCGCGCTGTTGCCAAGTCATACATATAAATATAACATATATATAACACCTTCCCTTCTAAAAGAAAGTCTGCACTACAATGCACGAGTTCAGTTACGCAACTCACTACACACCTAGTCTTTCAGGTGGTCGCCTGCGACGTTGTGAACGCCTCAGATGAGGAGGTGATGAATCAACAGCTTGAGGATCACTTGCCTTCGTCGGTTCATTTCTGGTGGACTCGGTATTCTCCGTCTGATCGGGCCCCTCTGATTTATTGGGCTGCTGGGATACCTCGGAACCAGCTGAACGCGAAGGTGACACCGAACGCCGTTGACGCAATTGGTCCCGATGCCGAACCACGTGACCCGAAGGAGTACTCACTTCCGACATGACCCTATCCCTTGAAGCGGAGACCGTTCCTGGCATCCACCTTGGGCCACTTGCGTAGTTTCTGCACCATACCTTATCCTCAGGTGCAAACTTGGGTTTGAGATCGGGATCCTTCGCCAGATGTTGACCCGGTTTCAACAGGTCCAACCTGCTTCTCATGACTCTGTTGAACATCGCCGTACCAGGAGCTTGACCAGTTGAGGAGACGGGTGTCCTTCGATAGTGAAACAGAATTCTGTCAAGCCTTTCCTGGAAGGAGCCACCCTTAATTTTCCTCAAAGCATCCTTCATGGAGCGCACCGCTCTTTCAGCCAACCCATTGGACTGCGGGTGATACGGCGCAGCTCGAACATGGATGACTCCGTTCCTACGAAGGAAATCCGAGAACTCCTGACTAGTGAACGATGTTGTGTTATCACTGACGATTGTCCTGGGCAGTCCGAATCTCGCAAAGAGGGATCGTAATGCAGCGACCGTAGCAGCTGACGATGTCGAAGACACCGGAATTGCTTCCAACCACTTAGTGGCAGCATCCACTACTAACAAAACGATGTGGTTATCAAACGGGCCTGCATGGTCGATATGAATTCTGCTCCAAGGCTCCGTTGTGGAAGGCCATGGTGCCAAGTTTGATGGAGCAACGGAAGCTTCGACTTGACAATCGATGCACGAACGTACCAAGTCCTCAATGCCCTTATCAATATTCGGCCACCACACAGACTGTCTAGCCAAGGCTTTGAGAGCACCCATACCTTGGTGACCCCCATGAAGCTCCGACAGTACGTACTTCCTGTACTTTGGTGGCACATAATTCTATTCGCACGTATAATAATACCGTTTTCCACTGACAAGTCAGTTCGGCAGAGCCAGAAAGGACGAATTTCAGCCGTTACACACCTGGGCCAGCCTTGTGCTATGTATCTCTTCACTTTCAACAGAACAGGATCAGCATCTAACTCCTTCTGGAATCACCGCCCATGAATCGGCATCCAAAGGCTCATGCATTATCACAAAATACAGGAATACTGAAAATTATCTACTTATTAATGATTATTCATAATTAATGTGAAAAAAATTCCCAGCATTGAGGAAAATTCTGAATTAATGAAAGAAAAAAATCCTAGAATTAAAATTTTTTTGATATATGTGTATTTTTTCAGTTCTATAACTAAGTATGGGTTCCCCCCAAACACTGGACCCGGTGCGTCACACGCCCCTAAGGGTGACTCTGGCAGCAACAGAATTCAGTTCTTTGAGCTCTTTAATGAATACGTCTACCACGAGATTCAGTTCATGTGCCCAGCATTGGTAGTGCAAGATGTTGTCACCAAGAAGTGTTTTTAATAAGTTAAAGGACGCAGTCATGCAACGTGCGGAATCTGATGCTTCAGATTATTCAATTTCGTTTCGAGTTTATTATAATAAGCGACGTCAAGAAATAATAAGAATAACGACGAAAATGTGAATTATCGAGATTTCACAAAAAAAGTAGTAAAAATTCAAATTCTCGCGTTCACTCTCGAAGATTGGCAAATTTCGCATTTATTTCGCATTTATCGCGTTTATTTTGTGAATACGAAATTTACGTAGTCCTAATTATTGATTAAGGAAATCAGACTAGAATGGGAGAGAAGCGGCAAAATTTGTGTAGCCCACAGACTGCAAAACCATAAATCCGCCTCTGGCTCTTATACTGTTTTATTCATTAATTTTAATGAAAGAAAATGAATAAAAATTTCTTTCTTTTTTTCAAAAATCCTAACACGAGTGGGAACCACCTATAACTTGTTTATTCGCAAAATGCGCTGCAAAGTAAAAAAGAGATGCACACATGCCTGGCCAAATGTGAAAGTTGTTGAAGTCGAAAAATACCGGAAAAAACGTGCTGGCCTGTGCCTAAACCTTAATCCAAAACTTTTATATATTTATTTACATTAGAATAAAAATAACTCGCAGAGAGAGAGAGAGAGAGAGAGCGACGAGTTTTACTCCTTCACTTGCAGACGGATTATTTACAAATGTCTGTGCCAAGAGGGATGGGTAAAGGCTGTTGAAATTGATGACTTGAGTGCAGAAACTGATAGATTTGGCTGGAAAAGTTAAGAAAAATAGAAAATTTTCATGTGTAGGACCGTGGGTTGGGTTCTATTTGACTTCCTCCTCTTAGAATGAGACTTTGAATCAACTGCGAACCGAAATCTGTCCGACTTCATCCTCAGCGGCTTGAAGAGCCGTCTCCGGTTCTATAATTAGTAGCGATTCGATTTTCTCCCTCTTGCACGATTCGGATTTATCCTGGTCCAGTTTGGATTACTAGAATAGTCCGAACAGAGCAGCACTATGAGTATCTATAGAAGGGCGAGCTTACAACAGGAAAGGCTGGAATATAATCGGAGACGTAGCAGCCTATCCGCTCCTTGCCATCGTCGATACAGTGTCGCCAGCGTTTCCAGAAGCAGGTTGAACTCCGTGAACGGTAATGTTCCCTCTTGTTTTGATGTTAACATACGATGAGTAATAATCTCAACTAACAATTCTGTACTTTTGATTTACATCCTGTGTTCCCTCTTCGTCTAGATCAGGAGTGACCAACCTTTTTCCAAGCCGTGCCACTATCACGATTATTTACGGTGCACGTGTAAATCTACGAATTTTATCACGCAGACCAAAGGTGCCGTTTTTACAGGACACGATCATTTTCTCCGTTCTTGCAGAATATTGTCGTTTTTTTTTTTCTGTAAAAATGTTCAGTCTGCCACTCGTTCGAGTTTTAAATTGTTTTTATACTTGAATCATAAACTCGATTATCGCAACGCAAATTGTACATGTACGTACATCGATAGAAATTCATCTTACCTACACCATGCTATGCAGGCAATGGAACCTGAGCATGGCTCCTACAAGGGCGGGGCTAACAGGGCTGCAGTCCTGGGGCCCGGGACAATTCTCATCATTTTTTGCTTTTTCACGCTATAAATTAACTATAGAAGGGCCCGTGAAAAGTCTGACAGGGGGCCTGTTCCGGGATGTGGGGCCATGAACCTGAGGAATGAGGGTACTTAGGCCCGCCTTCCTAATAAATGAAGCCGCCTTCGTAATAGACTTTGTAAGAGGGCTCTTAGCGCTCTCCCCACCCCTAAGAATTCATGGATATACAATGCATGTTCCTCCCCCCCCCCCCCATCGAATCCTGAATCTCGTACACATGGGGCGTCCAGAAACTATGCCCGAAGCTGAGAACAGAAAAGCATTATATAATTTCTTAAGAGTGTCTACCATACTAATTATAGGTTTGGCAGCCCAACAAGACCATCATTCATAAGAAATAGATTGTCGCTGATATAGATTTGCCATCCCTGGTCTATAACAAAGATGCTCACCTTTTTTGAAGAGTACGGGTCACTTCACTGGTTCAAAAACGTGTCGCGGGTCACATAATTTAACTGGGAATGCACCGTGGGCCACTTAAGTGATCAGTAAATGTTCCGCGGGTTACTCAATTGCATTAAGAAAACCTCATCCACCAAAAAAAAAAAAATTTTTTTTAAATAAAACACATTCTTTTCAGTATTTTTTTTTTTTTTTTTGTGGCGAACAATCTATAGTCACAAATCTCATTAATTTGAAAATGTCAAGAAAAAATCAAACTTCTTTCAAAATGATTACGTTTTCCATTAAAAATGCAAAGGAAATTTCTCTTATCAAAGCGATTTCGATGTCAACTTTTCACTAAACATTAGTCAACGTAAAACCTGTTCACCAGCTGCCATATATTGTATGAAATTTGTTTTATAGAGTACATTTGTGAGAATCATTCAAGAGGAACTCTTCCCCCCCCCCCCCCCCAAACGTTAGCGTTTACCATCAGGAGAAAAAACATTGACAGCACATAGTTTGCGATGCCCCGAAGCCAAAAAAAGCCGAAATTGGTTTTTCTGAAGTACGGCGGTGCTTTTGTGGTACAACATACTTTCTTCATTATTGCTTGCGCTGCCGATTGTTTTTGCAGTTTCGCAACTAGAGATAGAGCCGCCCTTATTAGAGGTGTGCTACTGGTGCGGTCGCACCGGCCCCCGCACTTATCGTAATAGAAGTGAAAAAAATACACATACATCTATCGCAAACATTTTCAATACTGGAAATTATTTCTTTCATTAATTATAAATTTCCGTCAATTCTGGGATTTTTCTCTCGTTGTTCCTGAATTTTCATTCATTCTAGGATTTTTTCTCATTAATTCTGAATTTCGATCAATTCTGGGGTTTTTCTCTCATTAACTCTGAATTTCTGTCGATTCTGAATTTTTTTCTTTCTTTATTTATTTTATTTACTTCAGTTTACGATATATCATAAAAAATTACAATATATAACATATTATTAGTCGACAAGAGGCCTGTATAGTTGACGGTAGACAATTTATGATCAAACTGTAAGTAAATATATACATCAATCAGTATAAATAATAATTATAAATATATACACATTCGTAATTATATACATTTGCAAATACATTAATTATATTCAAATGCAATTTTCGTACAATACATTCAAATAAATTTCATATCTGATGCTGAGTTAGATAGAATTATGGCACACCTAGGCATACAAGTAATAAGAATTTCGCTATTGGACATTAAAATATAGCCTACGTCAATATCGTTTATTGATAAGATTAATTTGAAAATGGCGTTTTTGAATTTTGGGTAGGTAATTTTGAATTTCTAAAGCTAATGCATTGTAAAGTTTAGGAGCCAAGTAGTAGAAAATGTTTCCGGAAAATTTCTTTTCGACAGGCGGTGCAGTAAAAATTTCAGTTGGTCGTCACGAAGGTACATTATTATTTGCTACACATAATGAGATTTATTTCGGTATAGACTGAGAAGAATTCCTTCATTAATTTTCAACTTTTATCAATTCTGGGATTATTTTCTTTGACTGATTCTGAATTATCATTAATAAGCATATATATTTTTCAGCATTCCTGTATTCTGTGATTGATAATACACGAATCTTGAGATGCCGATCCCCCCCCCCCCTCACACACACACACACAAATGATATAAAATCGAGGCTAAGGAGGCTCAAAATTATTTTCGCCCCGGTCAGCGCGTCTACTAAGTGCGACCCTGGGTATATTATGTTTCTCAATTGAAATGCTGAATATACAGTGTTGCAATATCACTTTTTCAGATGAAACGTTTCACGTCGAACAGCTTTATAATGTCACCGTAAATGTGATCAATCCGGTTTTATATGTACGTATATATAATGCGCAATCGTCTACAACTTTTGTAAGTTTGATAAATTTCTCTGAATTTATTACTTTTACCGCTGATTATGTATAAGTGGGCTACTGGGAGGCACGCCGTATTCACGAATCAAGAGCTTTGATTATAACCAACACCAGAAGAAATGCTTCCGTACGAGAATGACTGAAATAATCATGATGCTAATCATTGAATCATAGGGTGTTTATCTGATTTTTGTCGGTGGAAATATCTCCTGAGTACGAAATCAAGCATCTATCCTCAATGGTTTAAGGGAGCACCATGACCCCTTACAAGGGTAGGCCTGGCAGGGCTCTAGCACGAGTCCCCGGGACAAATGTTATTGTTATTTATTTTAATACTAAAAATTCGCTATAGAAAAAAAGAGGACCACCAAAGATCACAGTCTGCAGGACCTGATGGTGGGGGGGGGGGGCATGATGCTCCCGGGAAGGAAAAGGAAAAGAAGTTATTCCAACATGAAAAAATGATATGCCCTCTAACTTTTTTTTTCTTAGATGGGAGCATATTGTTTTTCATTTCACCTGCACCACAGACCTGTTGTTTCTCTGCGCAGAGAATTTCGATATCTGTGTGGAATGACAAAGTAACATGCTGCTACCTATTGGCGGATTATTTTCTGCGCAGAAAAAAAAATTCTAAAAATTCTTAAAGTTCGGGAGCATTTTCAGTCATTCTCAGACTCTGAGCCAGAGGTCTTCAACCTTTTTGTAGTCACGAGCACTGCCTGAACCCATCATCAAAGAAGAGCACCCTTACGGCAAATTGGACATACGAATGCGTGAAATCGGGATGATTTTAATCTTTGAATGCAATTTGTACAAGGTGTTTAATCGGGACGTTCATTAAGTGCCCGTGAGCGCGATATCGGACGTGGGCATAGAGGTCTATGGGTGCTTCAGAGAGCACAGTGGTGCTCGCGCGCAACTGGTTGAAGATGAGTGCTCATATCTCATAAACTTTATTCACCATGAAAAAGTGATGCCTTTCTTAGTTGATTTTGTCCAAAACTAATAAACGGGTAAAAATTAAATTTTTATCAGGTAAAGGACGCAGGTGTTGGGGATCGAAGTTTTTAAAATTTTCAAATGAATGATGGACCATGAATACATCGTCAATCGACTGCTTCGACAAAGGGACACCAGGATCGATTGGTAAGGGACAACTCAAGGTTGTGGTGTGTCACAAGAGAATTTTTCTCTATTGGGGTTGTTAATGAATGGAATAGCTTACCCCCGGAGGTCGTGAATTCTAACACAATTGATGCATTTAAAAAGAAGTAAGATAGACATGGGGGGGGGGGTAAATCGTGAAGCCATCCATTCTTAGATAAGATAACTATAAATATTTTTTTATGGCAGTTTATTACATTTTTATCATGTATATAGAGTTTTCAGTTGATATAAATTTAATTGGGTTGCTTTTAATTGGTTTGTATTTTAGGAATATATGACATCCACATTTGCTATGGACATCTTTTTTTCAGTCACCTCGTTGTGGCCTTGTATTTGTATTCATTTGTATTGTATTTAATAGCCTTTTAGAAAACATTGAAAATAACTATACAGTACAGTATTTATATTGCACTACTAGCAAAAATACCCGGCGCTACCCGAGTTTTCTCCGTGTATATAAGGGAAGCATTGAATAAGTCACAAAACTAAACACACATTATTTGGGAACAGCGGTTGCCAAAGTAAACATTCCAAAACTCGTTGTTGAAGCCCACAAACCATTGTCGCCCTGGCCCTGGGGCAGTTCAAGTATTACGTCAGCAAATTTTTAGCCATTTTTGACCCCCTTCAGCAAAAGTAAGCAAAACTCTGACCCCTCTCCCCCTTGTCAGCACTGCCCCCACCTCCTAACGCATATTGGTGGGGGTCAGAACCGTACGCGGGAGGGGGCTCGTGTGCCTCCCCTCCCCAGACAATAAAAAAAAAATATTTTTTAATGTAAAAAAATTAGAATTTCGAAAAAAGTACCTTTATATGTTATTATAATCGATTTCTGTTACTTTCAATGCTATTTGAAGGGGGTAAGAACTCAAAATTTCTCTTTAAGAAATTCATTGCGACCCTCCCTTTAAGTCATATATGGTAAAAACTTTGAGGTCCGATTGAAATTTTGTAGAATTTGTAAGGTAGGGCCTCAGAAAAACCAGTTGGCCCGGGGGCCCATGATGCTCTTAAGACGGCCAACAATGAACAATTGTTTTCCAACCAGGCTTGAAGGTGGAAAACTGCAGAAACCCGCCTTCAGCCGCCGACTATCACTGTGCGTCGACGGGGTTCGAACCTGGATCCTCACGATGAGAATCCAGGGAGATGCCCACACGACCGTACAGCAGAGCTGTCACACTCTATAGATCACTGTTTTCGTCACTCGCCTACCAGATCATTCTTTTGGTCACTCATGCTTGCACACTGCTTTGGTCATTCGCATACTTGCACACTCTCTAGGTTAGTCACCCAAGTGGTCTGAATTTTTTTTTTTTACGTAACAATAAAGTTTTCTTCTTTTCAAACTCTTCAGGTTCCGAGATTTTTTGAAGGTTCCGTGGAGTTTGATCAGAACACCAGTTGGAAACCCGTGACCTAGACAGCGAAGGACCGGGTCAGTGAGCAAGCAAAAGAGTTACCTAGAGCATTTGCAAGTATGTGAATGACAAAAGAGTGACGTAGAGAGCATGTAAAAGCAGGTGAATGACCGAAAGCGTGACCTAGAGCAAGTATCTTCAACCTGTTGCTCAAGAGCACCACAATGCTCCCTGAAGAACCGAGAGTGCTCGACGCTCGTGTCATGTTTTGTTCTGCCCGAGTGGCGTGGTGGTTCCCACCCGTCTCATTAATGGCAGTAAATTGTAAAAAACAGCGATATGGCCAAAGTTGGTGTTTGGCGAAGTAGTTCATTGTTCGCGTACACGCACATTCCAGCATGTACTAATTTTTTAGAAATTCAGCAGAGGAATGTGGACAAGGTGCATGTGTGTGGTTTAATAGTAGTAGTTCATTGAGCGACCGAAAGCGTAACCTAGTGAGTGAAGGACCAGGCGTGTGAGCAATCAAAATATTGACTTAGGGACAGATGAGGCGCTTTCAGAGGGGGGAGGGGCTAAGTGAGCTATAGCCCACGGTGACAAATTAAAGAATGGGTAGTCCAGAATGAGAGAAGGGCGGCAAAACCATGAATCCGCCTCTGGTACAAAGGAGATACCTTACGTTGAGAAATGATTTGTCTCCAGGGAAGTATAGGCTTCGTTTTCAAAACTATGTCGAGGGGGCAAATTTCAAATTCTGTAATAATCGGGCGATGTAACGATAGACTTGAGAGTGGCCCTACACATAAAACAGCAGCCGAATAATTCAGCATTATCCTTAACCAAGCGTCGTGGATCCCTGAGGGATCACTAACCTTTTTCAGAGGAGTTACGGTAAGCTGAAGATATCGATGTGTGCCTGTTCAGTCTCTGAAGTAGTTCTACTGTAGGACCAATCTGGGGCAGAGAAGGAGGGGGGCAGTTGCGGATAATGTAGTATGAGGACGCTCCGAATGACATAAATATGATGACGTATGTGGTAACACAGTTTAAAACATACACATCGGTTTTATTCTTTGATGTTATTTCAGAAGTACGTGCGTTACTCGAGATGAGTTCCAGAAATGTTCGCGGATAAAAGAATCTTGACCAGGGATGGCGCCAAATCTAACCTTTGTCTATTTTTGATCGCTCGATCTAAAGTAGGAGTGGATCAAATGAGAACGGAACAGTTATCATAATTTGGTTTATTTTTGTATGAGTGGGCGAAACTTCGTGTAGAGGTAGAGCGGGAGTTAATTAAGGCAACCCCTCCTGTGTGGAATGGATTTGCCTTAGGTAGTCGCGCGGAATCATGTGCCATGCGCTGGCGGTCGGTCGACACTATCGTTTAACGGGCAGTTAGTTGTTTTTTCATCTGCGCCTGCGAAATGTTTGCGAGTAAAGAAGAGCAACATGGTGTATTCGTTTTTAGTGGCAGCAGGTGTTGGAGTTCGCGAAGTGCATTGAACGAAGGTAGTGTACGGTGAACATGAACTGTCGTTGTCTCGTGTGCAAGACTGCCATAAAAAATATTTATAGTTATCTTATCTAAGAATGGATGGCTTCACGATTTACCCCCCCCCCCCATGTCTATCTTACTTCTTTTTAAATGCATCAATTGTGTTAGAATTCACGACCTCCGGGGGTAAGCTATTCCATTCATTAACAACCCCAATAGAGAAAAATTCTCTTGTGACACACCACAACCTTGAGTTGTCCCTTACCAATCGATCCTGGTGTCCCTTTGTCGAAGCAGTCGATTGACGATGTATTCATGGTCCATCATTCACTTGAAAATTTTAAAAACTTCGATCCCCAACACCTGCGTCCTTTACCTGATAAAAATTTAATTTTTACCCGTTTATTAGTTTTGGACAAAATCAACTAAGAAAGGCATCACTTTTTCATGGTGAATAAAGTTTATGAGATATGAGCACTCATCTTCAACCAGTTGCGCGCGAGCACCACGGTGCTCTCTGAAGCACCCATAGAGCTCTATGCCCACGTCCGATATCGTGCTCACGGGCACTTAATGAACGTCCCGATTAAACACCTTGTACAAAGTATGTGTTAAAATGTATCAATTGTGTTAGAATTCACGACCTCCGGGGGTAAGCTATTCCGTTCATTAACAACCCTATTAGAGAAAAATGCTCTGCGACACCACAACCTTGAGTTGTCCCTTACCAATCGATACTGGTGTCCCCTTGTCGAAGCAAGCAGTCAATTGACGATGTATTAATAATTCATGGTCCATCCTATCCACTGAGTTGAAAAATTTAAAAACTTCGATCATATCCCCCCGACACCCGAGTCCTTTTGCTGATAAAATTTTATTTTTACCAGTTTTGGACAAAATCCATTAAAAGAAAGGCATAACTTTTTCATGGTGAATAAAGTTTGCAAAATATATGAGCACGCATCTTCAACAAGTTGCTCTCTGAATTCTCTCCGAGTGCTATCTGTGTTCCAAGGGTAGCTACAACCTATCAAAACACCTCTTCATCAGAACTCTGCCGATTTCTGTAGCAGTAGTGCTCTTTGCAATAACATTTAATATGCATTAAGGTAGGTGAATACTTAAGTTCACCTGATATACGCAAGGGGATAAACAACAGTCAAACTGACCACAGCCTGCGTAAGAATTCTGAAGGGAACATGAATACAATGTCTACAATGTAAGGCGATTAAACGTGAATAAATACGATTAAATGTGAAAATAGATGTATTTATATATATACAACTTCTTATTTACATCAACCAGGATCATAACGACATCTGCAGCTCAACCAAAAAGAAAGCCATGGCAAGTCACTTGTAACACAATTTTTTTTTTAGAAAAAAGGAATCTCATCAGGGCCAATGGTGATATAAGCACCATCATAATAATAATAATAATTTTTTTTTTTCAAGAAAGGCTGATATGCAGAATTATTTCGACCTCAAGAGTTCTGTGCATTTACCATCTGTTGTCGTCATTATAAGCAGTTCATAGACCCGGTACAGCCGATCTGGGCGTATGTAGATAATCTCTTTAATCTTAACTTCTGTCTAATATCATATGCAGAAATTCCAGCAAGGTACTGAAATTCATAGTCGGATAGTTTGTCGAATAGTCTTTTTGCCGATTTCTTACTGTAAGCTGTGATGTTCGGCACACCTGAATCTTTCCTAATATTGACATTTGTGACGAACCAAGGAAGCCCAGTATATCGCCCGCGTGAATTTTGTTCTGAAATCTTTCGAGAGCCGCACAGGAGCAGCGTACAGTAGCATCGGCCTGTTGACCATTTTGTAGAGTATAATTTTATTGCGTATTGAAAAGCTTGAATGCCTGTGACTAAGACTGTTGAGCATGACCGAGGTCACAGTTAATAACAGTACATGCTCTCCATACACTGCAATCGTTCGCCAATGCATTTTACGAACTCCAACTCCTTCTGCCGCCAAAAAAAAAACAAAAAAACACAGTATTGCACTTTTTTACTCGAAAACATTCCGCAGACGCAGATGAGGATGAGAATCTCCCCTTTAAAAAGTCTCGCCACAGAGAGCAACAGACCTACAAATAGTAGAAATGTAATTCGATCATAACACATCCCTCACTTCTGAAATATCAAACTGTGGTGGCACTGAAAAATCAAATACAACACTACATACGCACTCAGACTGTTAGGTACACACACAGTGACACTTCCGGCACAACTCATCAGGTAGTAAATCGATCATAGATGGTGATAGATCTGAGTTGTGCTCGGTTTGAAAGAAAGAAAGACGTAGATGAGGAAAACGACTGATTGCCAGCCGTACGACACTGCTGGCCAACCACCAGCACATATCACATGGTCCCGCGCGACTACCCAGGTCAAGTCCATTTCGCAGTAGGGGTTTTCCTTACTTCCTGCTCTATTCATACATAAAGTTTCGTCCCCACTCATACAAAAATAAACCAAATAATAACCAGGGCCGTTACTAGACGTGGGGTCCGGTGCGAAAATAATAGAAGGGCCGGAGGCGTCTTGACAATTTCAGGGCCCCTTAGCCCCGAATGTTATATGTTATACTCTATGGGAAAGGGTAATCGAAAATTCGGAATGAATAAAAGAAATAATTCCAACGTCTACCAAAATTCAGAATAAATGCAAGAAATACTTTTAGAATTTACGAAAATTCTGTGCAACTGAAAGAAATAATTGCAGAAATTGATGAAAATTCAGAATTCTATAAATGATGAAAGTTCAGAAAATTCCAGAATTGTTTCTTTCTACATAGATGAAAATGGAGAGAATTCCAGAGAATTTATGAAAGGAATTATTATTACTGTAAATGCGGGGGCCTTCCCAAAACACGGAGCCCGGTGCGACTGCACCTGTCGCACACCCCTAAATGCCCTTTCACACGGAGCGGATGCGGGCCCGGAAGTTTTAACTATCGGTACAAAATGGAGCCCTTCGGACAATACGGAGTGCGCCCGGAATCTGGAAGTTTTCGTCCGGGTCCGGATGGCGTCCGCATGTGTCAAAACTTAAGTGCAGGCTTCGCATCCGCACATGCAGGTAACATTTGGTTATATGGAGCTATGCACACACGACGCGGGTCCGGGTGGAATTCGCCCGAATCATTGGCTACTTTTGAAGATGATTTTGCATGGAATTTTTTGCCGTAAACACCCTTAAAAACACCATATGAAGGTCCCTGTTTATCAAAAGGATGTAGGCCTACCCACATACGTCTATCCATCCGTTTCCTTCTGAGATGAAGGAGATACAATAGCAACTTTAACTGTCTACGTGTTACATACTTTAACAAGAGGATTTTTTTATTAAATTTATTTTTAAAAATTTTATGGCACAAAATATGGGTAAATTTTGGTGATTTTTGAAAAAGTTGCATTTCGTTAAAATGCAATAAAAAATAACCATCAATTAAAATCCTAAAAGCTCGTGTTAAAGTACCGTAAGCTGGGATGACTTTGTGCCACTTTTGAGGCTTTGCCTAGGCTGCTGGGGATTTTACTAAAGGTAGCCTCACATCTCAGCTTTCGATTTCTGGTTTAAAAAAAATTATGATGACAAGGAAAGGACAGCGAATTTTTTTTCGTATGACATAGTCGCCACCCCGTGGGGAATGACCATCATTTCTTCTCGCCTGTGACACCCATTTTTATTGAATTCCGGTTGTTAACTTCACTTGGAACCCTTTGGAAAAATTATTTCTGCCCAAAATTAGGTCATTTTTCAATTTTTAAATAAAATAATCTCTGAAACCTAAAAAATCAGTTTATTGACATTTTCAAGTAAAGAAAGCATTTATTTTTACTTTTTTTTTGAAAAAATTTTAATTCCCCGAAACATTAACAAAAATAAAGAAGACTTAAAATTCTATAGACAACAGCTGACAGCAGGTGACGCAATAAATGCTGTCGGTGAGTCACCTGCAGCTCCTGCATCGGCATGAAAAATTTTGAAACCGGTTGTTCATCCATACGCTCCCAGGAAGCGCTTTCGTCCTAAAATGGCACATAATCGGAACCTTGGCGCAAAGTCACCCCAGTTTACGGTATGTAACACCATAGTGTAGAGAGACACAAAGTTCTAAGACATTTGAATGAGTGGTGTTTGAAAAAAATGTTCCCTATTTAACAAAAAACTTAGTTTTGAGAAAAAAACATTTTTGTGAAAAACATTAGCATGTGTAATGCCTGCCAGCAGTTTATATTAAAATGTTTTAAGAATATTTTTTAGTACAGCTAGAACCTTCCTTTTGTCCATACTTCACAATTTTATTCTTAAATAATAAAATAAAACTTTAAAAAATTAAAAACTATATAAAAACAACGCGCTGTGTTCACTGGGTGAAAACAAAATGAGTCTAAAGATGAGGGCGAAGTATGGGCTCGTGTGAAAAGGCACGCGGATTCGGACCCTCATCCGCTCCGTGTGTAATAAGAGGTCTAAGGGCGGCTCTCTGATTATAACAACTGTTTCGTTTTCATTTGATTCACCCTTACGCATTCGCGGAGTGGAAGCGCCAAAATGTATGCGAAGAATGTATGTAAGTACGGTGTTGCGGTCTTAAACTCAAGCAAGTCGTTATTATTTCTTTCAGCGATAGACATTCATGAGACCATCGTATGCCACCCCCCAGCAGAGGAACTGTGCCAACTGATTCCTGGGCTGCCCGATCACATCTCCTTCGAACCCAGTGAGTTCCGTTCTTTCATTCATCAATTTAATGTGTCGCCTAATGACAGAATCCTGCAATGCCGTGTTTTTTTTTGTGCTTTTCAAAGAAAAGAAATTACCGCAGCCATAATACAGAAGGTAGACGAAACCATGCCGGTGATTCGTCAGGTTTTATTAGTTAATGGATATCTGGTGATTAGCGTACATCATTGAAAATCATTTAAGTTCCGTAATTGAACAGAAATACGCCGATCCTTTCATTTTTTCGTCTATTTAGTGATTTCGTTTGTTTCACATACAGGGTGGTAACTATCGACTGCCCAATAATCACACATGTAATTCTTTGTGAAAAACTAATATAGAAAAGAGTTTTCAGTTTTCTGATTTGACCAATAATTCAGCAGTTATGAGCTTTAAAAATTGATTACGTCACTTCATAATTCTGCCCAATTCCTCGAAGGCACACCAAACGTTCAACTTGGCGTTTTTGAAACTGAATGATAATGATGTAACTCTGACGAGAAATCGAGGAAAACTATACAGGGTGCTCTGTTAATGGACCGACAAACTCAGAGGGTTGTTAGTAGACATCAAGAGGAACAAAAATTGCTGTGGAACGTGTTGTCGCAAACCACGTTGAGAGGGTGAAAATCGCGGAAAACTCATGCAGGTTTCGACGTCACGCTGGAACGACAAAAGGTACAATAATAACTACAAAAAGATTTATTTGATTAATTATTACAAAAGTTGTTAGGGTGGCGGCCGCTGACGTCATTGCACAGCTAATAGCTGATCGGTTTCACCGTCCACTGCTCGGTTCCGTTCGGCATATATACGCTCTAGCGAAGGAAAATCTCTATCTCCTCTGTAGCTTAGTGGTCAGAGCACTCGTCCGGCAATCGAGGGACCCGGGTTCGACTCCTAGTAGAGGCAGAGATGAGTTTTTCCCTTCCGTCCTGGTGCCTTCAGCCACACGGCAAAAATGGAGATCCGTCATAGTTTTAGTAATTTAATATTACTGATTAATAAAGATTTGATAATATCTCAAATATAATATATTTGATTTGATATAAAGATACTGATAATATTTAATAGAAAAACATTTGTTCTCACCCCTCCTCCTGCTTGTGCCCTTAGGGAAATACTGTTTGAAAATGACCCTCCCTGAATGATCGCTTTACAATGTCTCTTCTTTCTTTGTCGGGGAAGAACTGGCCCTTGAGAGCTGCGTCTTGTAAATTGTTCTTTTCTTTCAGTTCCCGTTTTTCTTCCATACGTACAGTATACATTAAAAAAAAAAAAAAAATTGCGGTTAAAAAAAAAAGGGGGGAGAGCAGATACTGTACTTAGTTCAAGAGATTTGTTGATGCGCATGTAAATTCATATGTAGGATGAAGCACACAACTATTTGGAGGCCCCCCGCTCTGCCGAGGCCTCATGCGCCTGTGCGGTAATCCGCCACTGCCCAGATCGGTGATCCTAGTTCGAACTGGAATAATAACACCACTCAAATCATAAGTGAAACGTGGGTTTTTAGAACCAAAATGAGTGACCATACACTTGTCAACGCTCAATTTCCATCATGCTCCATTCATTTGCCCATGCCGCAATCCTGTATAAGTTGGACTGGAGCAACTCTCTATCGCTTTGATTTCCGATTACCCCATTAGCTTCACGTCATCTGCAAATTCACTAACAATACTGGTGATAAATTAACTAATATGGTGAGTGAATTTATTGCATTATAAAAAGGTTATAACTTTACTGTTCAGGAAGAGAAAAAGTGGCCTCTAAAAAGGGATTGAATATATTCCAGTTCATTTTCAGAAAGCCCGCAACCCTCCGGTGGAGAAGAATTTCACTTCCATTGGTTGTTTGGCCGTAACTGAGAGTTACAAAAGTCACATGTCATAAAAATTCAAAACATTGACTCCCTAAATATATCCGTCAGATAATAAAACGGAAAGTACTTTTCTGTATTAGTTTTTCACAAGGAATAACGGGTATAAAATTATTGGGTGGTCAATAGTTACCGCCCTTAATATCTTACAATTTCCCTCAGTACATATCGTTCAATTTTTTTCTTTTATACATACACTTTACAATCTTTACAAAGAATAATAATGTGGTGTGTCTGTGCTTATTTAACAAAGCACTTGTGCCTCCGCCGCCACCTTCACCAGCACTACGAAACTCTATGCGAACGTCCAAAGAAACGCCACTCGAAGCGGTTCAAGAACAGGACGAGGAGGACAAGGGCGATCAAGAAATAATGGATAATAGGATATTCATAAAGTAAGTATGTCATTGAACTCCTTCACGTACAAGTTTTCAGCAACAAATTTGGACGATCTGTATTTGAAGTGCCGGCGATAATCAATCTCAAAAACTGGCTGCCTTGTTCGCATGTTAGAAATATGAGGGGGGGGGGGGAGACAAAGATGAGTGCAGAGTAGATTTCGCTTTCGTGATTAACCACATCCTTCACCCTTCCCCCTATGTATTCTTTTTCTCTCTCATATGATGTGCCCGGGGGGCCTCAAGTGCATAAGGGACCTCGTGATAATGAGAACCTCTCGCTATAATTTTTGAGAGAAAGCCTAAAATTTATAAGCGAGTAGTTTTAGCTAATTAGGGCCCTAGAATTGCACTTTGCCCTTGAGCCCTTCCGTTTAAAAGGTCAAAACGATGATGAGAAAAGAGGTAAAAAACACTGGCAGAGCTGAAATGCATTTGTTCGGTTTGCGTTAAACGAGATATCTCGTCCCTGATCCTTAAGAAGTTACGATCAAATTATCTGTCCTACTGATAACAGGGACTTTCGATGATCGTTCCAGCGTCTGGTGCAGGAGTCTTCGCGTCGCGGGCACCACCTATGCCCAACATCAAAAGAAGCACACCTATCTTGCCATACAATTCAAACTCGAATCAGAAAAATTATGATTTCCAAATATATCTTTGAATGGTGTATGTAATTGTAGAGTCTCTCTTGAAGGTACGAAATGGGAACTGATAGGCATCGAGCACTGTTGTTGGGATCTTCATTATCACCGTAAACACCGTGCTCTAATAGCCGCAAACTCTTGAGGTACGCGCTATGCTTGTCTTAGAGTCGTTTGCTGAGATTTCCCGGCTGTCACGAAATATTTCATCGCGAGTCAAGCAACGCACGCTAGAAGAACGCCAAACTTGGGAGGATCCGACGACGATGGGTTAATCAAAGGAGCTGCGTTGTGTCTCTGGTCGGAACTGGCTTGAGCGTGAGAAGGACGAAAGAATGAAAAAGCACGGCGAACGAAAGTCAAAGTTAGGAGGCCTGTGTAGAAGCTCCTTGAAGCCATGGCCCCCACAAGGGGTGGGCTGGCAAGGCTCCAACCCTGGGGCCCGGGACGATTTCCATTTTTTGTTTTTTTCACGGTATAAATACATCATAAAGGGGCCCGCAAAAGATTCCATCCTGGAGGCCCTACTCCTGGATGTGGGGGCCATGCTTGAAACTACAAATTGTATTAGGTCTATCCTCAAGTTAACTTTTAATGCCATTAAGTCGTTAACTTCAAGCGAAAGAAGGTTTGTGTGTGTGTGTGTGGGGGGGGGGGGAAGGAATGATTTATGGTGAAAAGCGTACAGTAATTTGAAACTAAAATATGGATCAATGTTCCTATGGATTATATTTTGCAAGAAGACATGAGCTCTGTCTGATGAGATGAAAAAGAAACTGGAAAAAAAAGGCGGCACTTTTTCATTTCTTTGTTGTCTCCTCTTCAAATATTAAAGAATGGGTTCGACGTCATCAGCTTCGCAAGGCCACGTCCATCAAAACCTGATTTGCAATTTAGTATATACATCGCGAGATTGCAGGACGTAATTAGACAACTAAGGTTATCCTTTGAAGAGGAACATGTCCGTCATCTTGAGTCATCTTTATAGTAGCGGTGCAGTCATTTCGCAATTTTATTTTACAAGTGTAGATATTTCGGCATTATATTTTATCCTGCACTATCATTAATCAAATGTCTATCACTACAACACGTATATAAGCTGAGAAAATTGCATGTCCAGTGTTTCCCAAAGTGGGCAATATCGCCCCCTGATGGGCGATGAAATAGTCCAAGGGGGCGATAGAAGCTGTGAGTATAACATAGGATCCTATGGGTTCACTGGAGTCGGGGGGCGATGAGAGGGAAAAAAATTGTAAAGAAGGGGGCGATGGAAACAAAAAGTTTGGAAAACTATGATCTAGTCAATGATTCCTGCACGCACCAGAAGTGAACAGCCCGTACAGGGGCGTCGGAAGTGTTTCCAACCTGTGGGAGTTCCTTTTTTTTCTATAGTTTTATATTGGAAATTTTGGTTACTGAATCAATTTTGGGGTTGCTAGACCACTCACACCGGCTCCGACGGAATGAGTGGTCCATAAAATGGATGGTGACATACAGCTTGAAACGTGAATTGGATTCTATACTGAATATCCGTTTGTGTTCAACTAGCACCATTCTTCAAGACAGAAACGTAATTTCTTACATCGCAATTCGTAATTTTCATTAGGCAGTTCCCCATTGTAACACCCCACAATGGCTCAACAATAAAAATGCAGGATTTTAGCTGAATGGGGGTGGGGGAGAAAAAAGTAATGTTTTTTTTGTTAGAATATAGAATAAAAAAAAAAGAATGTGGAGATTGAACATTTTACTTCACCAATTTTATAGGAAAGAGAAAAACAGAGTTTTCCCCCCGTTTTACTAATTCCCATTTACCAAACGCACCGTTCAATCAAACGAGATGTATGCTCACCTTACTTGCAAACGGGTCTTTTTCTCATATAGTTATCGTTTGGTTATTGTTATCAGAAACCCCGAGTCCCGATGTGATCGCATTAAGTGGCTTGGACTGTATAAAGTCGAGCTGTATTCAGTCAGGGGAAAAAACACATGCGTCATCTGCTGAGCGTTTAACACTGAATCTGTCCCCTCCCCGAATATACATAAGTTTGTCGATCGTAACATGACATGCTAAATTCATCTTCGCATCAGCCAGCTGTTAAAACCTTCGAATGATATATAAACCAGAATCGAACTGTTTTATTCTGGCGCCTCTTACTAATGTTAATTTACCACATACAAACAGCAACTGTTAAAATTTCGAAGCAAACTTGACAATTCAACTGACATTATTGCTCAAAAGATATTTTTCAGTCTCGTGCTATATTGTTTTTTTCTACGCTGAGCATTAATCAAAAACCGATCAACTCAATTTCAATCGAACAATCGCAACAGTTGTATTTTTTATTTGATAGGTGAGTTCAATTATATATTTTATACGTAATATAAGTATAATATACGGGGTGATTATAAAAAAACTATCCCGACATATGGGCCCCTATCATACCATTCACAGAAACTGAATGAAATTTTGGCATAAGGTATTTTGATGTATGCGCTCAAGAATGATATGGAAAACAACAGTGTCACTCTAACAGTTACGGTTACAGTGAGAAAATTCCGAAAGTATCAAATGGCAACACCAAGTTTTTTGTATTGGAATGTGATCCCCATTGTGAAAAACCCTAAATAGCGTTGGAATGGCACCTGTAGCACGAAAATCCCCGGAGCTAGGCAAGGAAAAAGTAAAAAGGACTTTGCCGTGCACCAGAGCATTAATGTTCGTTTCATTCGTCACACCGTTTCTTCGGCTGAGATCCCAGCCTGATTAGTCCTCCACAAGGTCATGTGGAAAATTTGTGAAACACAATAAAATGCTCTATTTTATGCTGCTTCTCTGTCCTTATTGGTTGTCCTCACTTTTAGCCTATCTACCGACGGTGATTTTCATGCTACAGTTGCCGTTCGAACGCTATTTAGGGTTTTTCACAATGGAGATCACATTCCAATACAAAAAACTTGGTGTTGCCATTTGATATTTTCGAAATTTTCTCACTGTAACTGGAACTGTTAGAGTGACACTGTTGTTTTCCATATCCGTAACTGTTAGAGTGACACCGTTGTTTTCCATATCATTCTTGAGCGCATACATTAAAATACCTTATGCCAAAACTTCATTCAGTTTCTGTGAATGGTATGATAGTTAGGGGCCCATATGTCGGGATAGTTTTTTTATAATCACCCTGTATATACAGCATACAGGGTGGCCTGTAAGTGCTAGCACGGCCTTTATTCCATCGACCGTCCGTCGTAGAGGTATGATTTCAGTTTAGACAATGCTCAACGAGCATTCAAAAATTACCGTGTACCAGTTTTGAGAGTGAAAATACAGTGTGTAACAAAATAAACTAATCTAAATTTTTATACGGTCCCTCTGTGCTCTAACTTCCAGTTAGAAAGTTGTTGTCCTGTCTCTCCGGATGCCAACAAAAACAATTCCACGTTTCTAAATGCAATATTTACAGAGATATTTGAATTCGAAAAACGGAGTAAATTTGGGAAAGAACACTTAAATATGTGGAAAAACCGTTTTATCCGCATTTAACGCTGTTCTTTCACAAATTTCCTCCGTTTTTCGAATATCTGTGTGAATATTGCACTTAGAAACATGGATTTTTTTTTTTTTTTTTTTTTTTTGGCGTTAGGAGAGACAGGGCAACAACTTTCTAATTGGAAGTTAGAGCACAGGGGGACCGTATAAAAATTTAGATTAGTTTATTTTGTTACACACTGTATTTTCACTCTCAAAACTGGTACACGGTAATTTTTGAATGCCCGTTGAGTATTTTTTAAACTAGAATTTTATATATATATATACACACACACACTCTACGACGGACGGGGTTGATGGGATAATGGCCGTGCTAGCACTTACAGGACACCCCGTATATTGTAGGCCACACATTTACTTTCAATATTTTCTAGGAGGCACATTTTACTGATAAAATTTATTTTTTATGTTTATTTCGTATGGACAAAAGTAACAAAGAAAGGCATCATTTTTTAATGGCGAATAAGTTTGCATAGTATGGTACGTTAAGAGCAGGGCCGTCTTAAGAGCATCATGAGCCCCCGGGCCAAGTAATTTTTCTGAAGCCCTACCTGGCAAATTCTCGAAAATTTGAACCGGTTCTCATCTTTGGCGCCCCCTTTTTTTTTCTTAAGGCCCCCCGGGCCCATGCGTTAAGATGGCACTGGTTAAGAGTCTGAAAGTGACTGAGAACGCTCCTCTGTACATTTTTGTTTTGCTGTGCAGAGAAAAATTATTGTATTATTGTATAATTATAATTTAGTCATAACGTGCAGAGATATCGAGTTACCAATAAGTCTGCGCACAGAGAAACAACAGGTCTGTGCAGGTGAAATAAAAGAAAATGCGCCCACTATCTGGGAAAAACAAAATTAGAGGGCATTTTGTAATACAGGAATAAACTTTTTCTCTTTTCCACGCGAGAATCTAGGTCATAGTTTCCAAACCTATTTTGTCCCATCGCCCCCTTCTTCAGAATTTTTTTTTTCTCCCATCGCCCCCCAACGCAATCTAACCCATAGGATCCTATGTTATACTCGCAGCTTCTACCGCCCCCCTACAATATTGTATCGCCCCCAAGAGCCACGCTGGGAATCACTGATCTAGGTGCTCACCCAACCCCAAAACCTAGAGCCACGCTACCTGGACCGAGATATTTGGTGGACCTCCTATGTAATGAATTCATACACTTTGAGGGTGGAGGTCATGGTGCTCACGTAAACCATTTGACAATGTATGCTTGATTTTTCGTACTCGGAAGATATTCACCGATAACTCGGATGAACACCCTATGATTCACAATGATTATAATGATTGTTTATAATGATTGATGATTGATTATGATGATTGATTATGATGATTGATTATGATGATTGATTATGATGATTGATGATTGATTACAATGATTGATGATTCATTCTGTTAAAGAATATGCCAGAGTTATTGTACGGGAGATTTCCTCCTGGTGACGCTTAAAATCAAACCTCTTGATTCGTTTTTTGGAAATTTTTTATCACTAGAAGTGAAGACTCTTGGATTACAGAATTTACGTGCACTTCACAGGACACCCAGGGCCATTTAAACACGAGTTCCATCCGGGCACATATGACCTCTATATCCTGCGATAGGGTCCCTAGGCCGAGATCTTTAGCAGGCCTCCAGGTCGGACTGTTAAAGAGGTCCATCTTTTATGAATTTGCAGTGGTAAAAAAACAAAACATGATGAGAAAGAATCATCTCGGGTCTCCGGGCAGGAGCCCTGTCAGAACCCCCTTCCCCCCCCCCCCCCGTGAGGGACCTCATAGTGTTGGGTGTATGACAATAAATATGCTTTATTGGAGCCTCTTTCAATTTGGCCATTGGTTAGAGACGGCAGTAGGGACGTCATTATTATTTTTTGGATAAATATTCAAATATTTGTTTGAATTACGTAGAACAGCCTCATAACTTTCTTTCTTTCAAATCGAACACAGCCCCGGTCTATCGCCATCGGCAGTTTAATACCGATTGAGTTGTGCCGGAAGTGTGAGTACCTAACAGTCTGAGTGCGTGTATGATGGTTCTGCGTGAATTAGTGCTGCCATTTATACTTCCAATTGTGAGTGAACTGTAATGATTGAAAATTTGTAACGTTGTACGGCTGTTGCTCCTCTGTGGCGAAACGTTTGAGCAGGGAGATCGGCTCGCATTCACGCCTAGAAGTTGGGAACCACAGAAAACCAACTTCAGCTTACCACCACTGTGGCGACGGTGGGGTTCGAACCCTTGTAACTTTCAAGGGTTCCGCGCGGAAGTTTACGTTAGGAAACCCCTGATAAACAGCATATATGTTGAACCCGTGGTCCTCAGTCATCGGATGTGACCCGTAAACATAACCAAGTCACTCAAGTGGCCTACGAAAACTTATTAAATCACTTGAGAGAGAGGCCTGCGGCACATTTACAAACTACTTCAGTGACTCGTGGCAGACTCGCTGATTATTTAAGGTGGCAACAGCGCATATCCAGATCACTTAAGCGACCCCAATCACATATCCAAATCATCTGACGGACCCGCGACACACCTCTAGTTGACTCAAATGACGCGTGATGCATTTGCAGATTTCATAAATGGCTGGCCGGCACATTTCCAGATCACTCGAGTGGCTAGAAGCAGGCTTCGAGATCATTTGAATAACTCGCGCAGCACACTTACAGATCACTTAAGCAGTGAGGACTTCACATTTTATTGATCACTTAAATTACTCTTGGCACATTTCCAGATAACGTAAATTGCCTATGACATATTTCCTGATCACTTAAGTGGAACGCGATACACTTTCAGATCCCCCGAGTGACTCGCAGCACATTTCCAGATTGGCTCTTGGATTATTTACAGATCACTTATATTTTCCGCGACACATTTAAAGAGAGAGAACTCAAGCTGGCCGACGCACACGATCAAGTAACCTGAGTTACACTCGCGCACATTTTAATATAACTCAAGTGGCCCACCACGATACGTTACCAAACCAATGAAGTGGCTCGCACCCTTGATCTACAGCGGCGTTTCTCAACCTGTGGTCCGCAGACAGACCGTTGCAATTGTTGTCCATATGGGTTCACCATACATCATCGAGGAGAATGCAGAAAATTGCGATTTTAAATATACAGGATATCACAAAATTTTTCCAAAAGTTGCAATTTATTGCTTTAAACGGAATTCGCTAATTATTATTGAAATTGCTAAAGGGCGTGGAGTAAAGGAACGATGCAAATCGCGGTAAAAAAATACGTACAGTATTTGACGAGAAAAAAAAAAATAATTCAAATAGTCTGCCGAGACCATAATTCATTGAGAAAAATACGGTAAACGCTGGTACGTTGAATAATAATCCGTAAAATACGGGGCATCGCCAATTGTCATCGAAAAACATTGGCAAAAGTAGGAGCGATCTTTTTCTTTAATTAAAATTACTGAAAAAACGTTAAACGTGACATTTATATGCGAGATGAATTTTTATAATTTTTTTGCCACATTTATCACAACATAATTTATATTATGGAAACGCCGTGTGTTTCGACTTTAGTAATTATTACAGATTCAAATAAATATCGATGAAGAAAATGTATAGAAAGAAATCGGAACAATGAAAATTAAATGTTTAAAATTAGAAACGTTTCAAATTAGAATGTCCCCTAATACGGGACACAAGGGGTCCGTCAAGTTGTTTCAGACATTTTATTGGTTCTTGTCTTCAAAAACGTTGAGAAACACTGATCTACACTATCGTATGTAGTCCTGCTGACATCCTCGGGCCTGTGTGTGAAACGCATTTAGAAATACTCACTCGGTAGTTTTTCCTGGAATGTTTCCATGTTAATTAGAGTTTCTGCGCTTTATAGAGTCGATCCGCCGACGTCAGAGGAAATAGAAGAAGCCTTGATCAGCTCCATAGACAATCCAACTTGTTCCTGCTGCTGCAAAACTCCGGGACGTGTGAATGTCATAAACAAGTCTTACATCCCCGTCTACAAAGTAAGCCTGTAATAACATTAGACGCGTTATTTTAAGACATTCATATATATATTCTCCATTTCTACTTTGCCTTGTACTTCATTAAGCTATGAGTCCTTTCACACACACCGTTTCGTCCGGATGGAAAAATGCCGTCCAGTTTGCCCTCCGGTCATTTTCTTTTGTTAGTCATTGGGCAACACCACAGACCATACTATTTCTAGTGTGGTATTGCATTGGGCCGGCTACATCAGCGCCACCGGGCAGAAAAAAGCTTATTGCTCATTTTTGTCGCACCACGGTCGTTTTCTGCACGCGAGGGATAATTAGACCAGGACCTACAATTTATTGCCGATTCCGAACGGCAGGCTTGCTTTTTGTACTCATCGAGAGGTTGGTGCGCTAACCCCTCGATGGGGGGAACTCCCTGCGGTAGCAATTTTTTCTGCGGTCATGTCGCCGTTTCTGTTGTACCCCTGTGTCAGGAAAGTTTTCTGACAAGGGTGAACCGGGTATCGAACTCGCGACAGTATAAAAAGACCCCATTCTTTCTTTCCCCCCCCCCCCAACCCCGGAAAAGAACTGGTCGGCATTTCTCGGTCCGGACGAAACTGGTGTGTGTGAAAGAGCCCCAAATATCGATTGAAAAAATCATTTTCTATGAAGGGATTTTTTTTTAATCGCCTCCTTGCGAATCTTGATCATCTTCATAAGCTATCGCTTAGGTTTCAGAAGCACACAGTCATCAGCTGCATTAATCCCTCCTCTCGGTCGATTTCTGAAAAAAGTGTTATTAATTGATTCTGTAATTTCTTTTATCTCTATAAATCAGTATAAAACATTAACTCTTCACATGCAGCAGGGCAGAAATCCCTGAATCCCTTATAAAATGTCATATATCTTTTCTTAACTAAGAAGACTTTCTTGCACTTTTCTGTAGGTGCAAGGTAAGGGGTACAGGGAAAAATGTTCCATTGAGAAATAAACTTTACAAAATATCTAGGCTTTTCAATGCTGGAAACTTAAGGAGACGAGATATCTCGTCGATGCCACTTAAAGGATTAACCTCTTCGACTGCAATCTGTTAGCGATGAATTTGAATGATCTGCATTAGACGTATAGGCGATAAATAGAGAAGGCGTGTTCCGCGTTAAAAGAAAGAGGAAGAAAGAAAGGTGGAGAGGAACACAGTACAGAGATATATTGGATAAGGGAGTATTAGTACACGCAATACCTTGCTTATTTCGCATTTCGCTCTCACCTAAAAACTTGTTTTGTAGTTTTTTCTTTAATTTTGTGTATGTGTGTGTGTGTGGGGGGGGGGGGTAAAGATGAGAACCGTTGCCATTGTTATCAGTTGATCGTTATCTCGTAGAGATATCACGGTGTTGGTGGGAGAACAGAGGGAAAAACACACACATTTTCGTAGGGTCACAATAAACCTTTGCAATGGGGGGGGGGGGGAAAGGTTGAAGAAAGAGTCAGCTCGATTGAATTTATTCCTCTGGCGTTTGGACGCAATACTATATCCATGATTGTAAAGGGGTTAAAATCTCAGAAAAAGTGTTTTTGTAGTTCTTTGTTCATACAAAATACTGGGAGATATGGTATTGATGAAAACAATAAGTCACAAGTATTTGCAGATTAAATAATGACGGCAATAGTACGCAAGTTATGCAATACATAACTTGCATAAATTTTTTATCGCGCCTACAAGAAAACAGCACTTTCTACATAAGAGACATAGGGATCCCCAGGGCTATATAGTAGTAGGTCAGGACCGTAGCGTGCCTTTTCGGGGTAGACTTTTCCTTCGAGGCCCTTCTTGAAAGGGATGTTATTATGCAAAACAAGCGTAAATTTTTTGCGGCCCCCATTCGGCTCGGGAGCCCTGGGGCTGTGCCACTGTTGCCCCAGCCTAGTTATGACCCTGTAGCAGGTGTAGCGACAGCAATGGCTAATCGAATTTTAAGTCCTTATTTCGTGATATATTTGACTGTAGACGCATTTTGATGTCGAAATAACTGGATACTTCAGCGATGAAGCTGACTTTTGTGAATATTTCGAATTTTCCTTGCAAGTTTTTCACTTTTAGGAACATTTAAACAACAATCTTGTATAAACATTTACAGAAGCACCGAGAAAACCTTCAAGAGAGATTTTTTGAACGTTTATTTGGCACGTACAACTTATATTTTGTTCCGATATACGAAAATCAGTGCCCCGAACAGTGTTTTCCAAAAAAAAAGTGGGAAAGAGACCGTGAATATCGAGGGCCGACTGTACATACATATTTGCGTATCAATCTGTATTTCAAGCATACAATGCTAATTAGGCGAAAAATTCCTGTCGCGAAAAGCCATTAACGCAGAGGTTCTTGACCAAAAAAAATCCGTAAGCTTGGATGAGAAAATAACTGATTCAGGAATACGAGAAGAGCCTGGGAAAGAGAAGTTTGTTGTCCCCAGCGAAGATCGAACCCGATTCGTCTAGCAAACGTGCAAACCAATACACCAAAGAGACAGACACAACTTTTCCCACGAAGTACGAAAGCCTGGACAACCAAGCGGAGATCGAGATGTATAGTTCGGAGAGAAAATTCACATTACTCTGTGGGGAATCGAACCACCAATCTCTCACTGTCCGGACGGATGTTCTAACCATCTGGGGCTAACGTCGTAAGAGCTATTAGCTGAACTAGAAGGCTGTCCATGCACAGTCCCGTTCAGCATTCATACATATGCTCTAAGGAATGAAAATGTCTGTCCTCTGTAGTTCAATGGTTAGAACACTCGCCCGGACAGTGAGAGATTGGTGGTTCGATTCCCCACAGAGGAATGTGAATTTTCTTTCCGAACAACATCTCGATCTCAGCTTGGTTATCCAGGCTTTCGTACTTCGTATGAACAGCTGAGAAAGAGGGAGAGACATCGTTTCTCTCTACAACTTTTCCCTCCTCAGCGCTTGCCCAGATTGCAAGAGCTCTCGGATTCGATTTCCGGCGGAGACAACAAACTTTTCTTTCCCAGGTTCTCATCAAAGCCCAACACCCAACGGGTGTTTTGGGTCACGGCTGAAAAGGGTTAAGAACCCCTGCCCTAGATTAATGGAACACAAACGGTTCAAAAAATACTTGGTAACGCCAAGTATTTATTTTTTATTTTTGAAGTGTCTATTGCAGTGTCTTCTTGCAAACGTTTTGGTGACCGGCTGCTCTCACCCAATTCATGGCTCGTCTGCAGCTCCCCAGTTATACATAGTTTTGTATAACTGGCAGCATAATAATAGTTTTCGCTTATAAAAGAACAACTTCAAAGCGTTAAATCAATATCTCCAGCTCCCCGCGTAGCACACTAAGAAATACTGGTCTATTGTTTACCGAAAGTTTTTGAAAAAGCAATCTCTCACACAACCACCTTGTTTATATTCACATTCATTATATTATATATATATATATATATAAGGAGACGCTATTATACATTATTTCTTTTCTTTCACATCTTTAAGTATACGTTGGAAAGTTTCGCTGAACGAAGGCAGCTGAATTGGGATTTCGAGCCTTATACGGGTAAGTTGTAAATCTGTACGTTATTGCCTCTCTGAATACGTTGTTGGTTTCGTGACTTTGTTCATTGCTGTCAAGTTTTTATTCATAAGTGACGTTATTCATCTGCAACAGGTGATGCTCCGGACGACCCTTCGAAAGGATCAGCTCCGCCGGCTTGGCAAATGCCGTGTCCTTGTCAAGAATTATTTCGAAATTCTTCTTTGACTTGCGCAGTTCCTCACACGGATTATGTGATCACGTGCCTCACTTGCGGTGGCAAAGGGAGCAAGAGATGTTTCGTTTGCAGCGCGTCCGGATGGGTAGGCATTTACTCATACAGACACATTCATTAAACGGATAAAAGCCTCTTTCTTGTTTGATGGATTGCTCGGCACGTGTGACATTTGTCCCAGAATTAGGGTCGCATTAGGCGCAAAGATCGAATAACATCGTCATCAAGCATCTCTCGGAATGTAGATTAATCTTCAACTTGTCCTTAATCCCAGAGCCGCCCTTAGGGGTGTGTGACAAGTGCAGTCGCACCGGGTCCCGCACTCACGGTAAATTAATGCGGGCATTGAATCCAAACAATTTAAAACTAGCTGTTAAATTATTTCTAGCGCATTAATTCTTAATTTTTCTCAAATCTGGATTTTTTTACCGTTAACTCTGAGTTTAGATCAACTGCGGAATTATTTCCTTCATTAATTCTGAAATTATTTCTTGCATCAATTATGAATTTTCAGATTCTGCAATCCACTGTGTGGAAGTTTTCCCCGTTAAAATTCTGCATTTTTCATCAACTGGAAGTCTTCCCCCATTATTTCTGATTTTTTTTCATCAATTCCGTACTTTTCTTTCATTGGTTCTGAATTTTCATAATGGAAATGTAATTATTTCTCCCGTTAAACCATTAACTGCCAATTCTTTCATTGAAATTTTTGGCCGGATAAGTTATATATATGCACAAAAAGTTGTAAATGTAAATCACGTAAAATTCCAAGATCCTCCAAATAGGGATCGTGGCAGCTAATGGGTTCTGAATTTTCATTGGAATCATTTCTTTCAATTATTTTTAATTCATCAATTCTAAAACTTTCATTAATTTTCGGAAATTGTTTCTCTCATTAGTTCAAAATTACCTTCAGTGCTGAATTTTCATCAATTTTTGTGTTAATTAACATTCGTGTTTTCAAATTTTTTTTGTAAAGGTATTTTTCACAACATTCCTGTTTATATGCTGAAATTCAAAGACCACACAACAGTCAAAATCCCCAACGAGGTGGCTGAAAAAAGATGCCCATAAAAAATATGGAAGTCGAATCTAAACTATAACCAAATAAGAGCAATAAAAAACCAATAATTATGGTAAAATATAAATACTGCCCATAAAAAATTATGGTTGTTTCATCTGTAAGTATGGATAGCGTCTCGATTTATCCCACTAATGTTATTACTTCTTTTTAAACGTGTCAATCGTGTTACAATTCACGATCCCATAGGTAAACGTTTTTTTTTCAAACCGAGCACAACTCAGGTCTATTGCCATAGGCAATTTACTACCTAGTGAGTTGTGCCGGAAGTGTAAGTGCGTGTACCTAACAGTCTGAGCGCGTATCTAGTGTTGTGTATGATTTTTCAGTGCTGCCATCCATAGATAAACGTTGTAAGGGGGAAAACGCTTAAAACGAGAAATGTCGATGAGTATTATTTATAACATGCTCAACCCATGTCCCGCGTGCCAAATGTGGCCCTCGAAGTCATCTAATGCGGGCGACCCGCGGAACATTAACATATCACGTAAATGAACTGCGGCGCAGTTCCATATCACTCAAGTAGCCCATGCCACATTTACATATCACTCAAGTAAGTTGCATTATTACAGTTAATTTATTAAGTGGAATGAATTGCGATTGTAATATTGTAGTTGTAATTTTTGTTTGTAATTAACATTGACCCCTTTCATTAGGACAGGTGTTCTTTCTGCTTGGGTGCAGGTTATAAGATCGCCCTTCACGGATACAGAGATCGTTGCCACGAATGCCTCGGAACTGGAAGGAAAAAGTAAGTACCAATTTCCCATTATGTGCTCGGTGAAGTGTGGTCCTGGTGCATACCGAGTATGCAACAGTCCTGCCCATACTTTCAATGAAAAAAGTCGCTCTTTCAGTTACCCTATTCAAATTCTAAATTAAGTTCATGAACTGAATTAGTTCACATGGTGCCAGGGCCGGATTTAAGTCTGACGGGGGGATTACACGTCCAACTACAGCTGTCCCTTACAAGCGCGGATTCAGAGTAGGGCCTCTCCCAAGAGCCGAATAATATGGGGGTAGATATGTCTGTTCCGTAAAATACGGTACGATCCAATGCACTACAAAATAAGTCGCTTCTCCGACACATGGATGCCCTGGATCCACCTGCATCCGGTCCATTTGCAACTGCGTCGGCCTCATTCACAAATGAAGTTTGTTTTTTGATAATTTGCTCAAAGATCTGTAAATGGCTTTAGATACGTATTAGTACATAAATTATAATGCATCGTATATTTAAATTTAACAAAGGTCAGCGACAATTTGTCGGTGATAAAGGACTAGACGCGGATCCAGGACGATGTGTCGGGAGGGCGAAGTTCTTTGAATCATTCCCGTATTTTACGGGACAGAGGTTCCCCCATATTCGGTTCTCGGGAGGGGCGATTGTTCCTATCCCCCTCTGGATCCGGGCCTGAGCAAAGGCAGACATATTCAACTGCAAATGGAGTGGAGGCTATCATCTTCATCTGCAACTGAATATGTCTGCCTCGGCTTCATTATCACAAATGAAGATGCCTGCCTCCACTCCATTTGCAGTTGAATATGTCTGAATTTGCTCAGGCCCGGATCAGTGGGGGGATAGGAACAATCGCCTCTCCCGAGAGCCAAATATGGGGGAACCTCTGCCCCGTAAAATACGGGAATGATTCAAAGAACTTCGCCCCTCCCGACACATCATCCTGGATCCGCGTCTGGTCCTTTATAAACAACAAATAGTCGGTCTTTTGTTAAATATAGGATGCACGGTAATTTATTTAATACGTATCTAAGGCCATTCGCAGATCTTTGAGCAAATTATCAAAAAAAAAGAAGTTTGAGACTTTTGAGGCACTCTGCAGACCTAGGGCTCTAGGTTGCAGCCTGTCTAGCCTACAGGGCCTTCTTAAAAGTGCCATGGGCCCCCGGACCCAGTGATTTTCCCGAGACCGTACCAGGCAAATTTACATGCTTACTCTCAAAAATTTCAACCAGATCTAATTTTTATGAGAGAGCCCCTCTTTCTTTAGGCCCAGGTGGACCCATGCGTTAACTGCCAGCCTATAGGGAAATCTGGCACTGCATGCTGCAATGAGAAGTCGGGATATTTTTACAACTGCGGACCTATGACAAACCGGTTAAAAACTTTTCAGGAAAATAAATCAATCAAAAATAAACAGGATCAATATTTGTTTATCAATAGGAAAAAAAAACTGCATAAGCAGGAGAAATGATTCGCAGACCAACCGCAAAAAATACATGGCAAATACGATAAGCACAAGAACCAGTTATTACGCATAATCGCCGACCATTTTGGTAAGTTCGATAAACTTCCCTAAGTTTGACTTATTATGTAGATGACTAGGCTATTATGCATAATCACAGATAAAGGTGATAAATTTCTAGTATTTATCAAATTTACCAACGACACTTGGGAACTAAGTATATTCGCCGGTGAAAGTGATAAATTTATAAAACTTACCAAGACGACTGGTAAGCATGTATAATAGCCGGTTATTACACCGTAATAACCAATTTATTAAATTTACTGTAATATACATGTACATACTGTATTTTATTGATTAAATCTAAAATTGCGTAACGGCTACATGAATCGAGTGAAATGTTTCGCAAATTATTCGACCTACAAATTTATACTGAAAGCAAAAAGAATCTCTACACCTGAGCAAATTGGCGATGAAGCGATCACTAAAAATAAAAAGAACAGTCCGCCAAATGCATGAAGTAATAAAATTGTGCAACCCCATACTATATTGAAACTATCGCTGTGTCTTATTTTGTAGATGTCTGAGATGCACAGATGGAATATCCATATGCAGACCATGTGGAGGAATCGGTCAAATCCGCTATTTTCTGACTCTTACAGTTTCATGGTAATTGGGAAAAGGAATTCATATTTCACGTACACGGAATAAGATTCTAATTCCAGATGCATTCAGAAAGGCATCATCATCATCATGATGACATTCATTTGCATATTTTTATTTCCACCAGGACAAACCATGTGGAAGAACAAGTCACAAAAGCTACAGCGGGAAACATCAATCCAGAGAAATTGCTCTCGGCTCCAGCTAGTATTATCATCGAAGAGAAAAATCCTCGGGTAAGTTTTAACTTAATTCTGACATATGTAGCTATTTACAAAATGACAGCATAAATGGAAAAGATATGTTTTTTTCCTAATTCAGTGTAATGGTGCTCATTAAGATGTAAACATCATATGATCGCCAATTAGTGTAAAATAAACACTTAATTCAGTGTCCAAACTATTTGTTAGTATGTTCAATCACTTTCCCCATTTCATGATTAATCACATCACCAAAATCACCCCAAAGGGTAGTCAACCCTTTTCCAAGCCATGCCACTCTTCAAATTTTAGACCTGTTTTAAGGGCAACTATCATTCTATGCCCACCCTATAAAGGGTGATTCCATGATTCACCTAGCCGCATTTTACAAATAACGTGTAGAGCTCAGATGCGCCATTCATGTCGCAAGGGATTGTAGAGTTATACAAACACAAAGGCCACAACAGGCAAATTGCCCAGAGGGGGGACTGAAAAAAGATGCACATGCCGAAAAAATATGGATGCCAAATATAACCAGAATACAGCAACCTCGTATAGAAGCATACATCAGGAAAAGAAAAAACTAAATTAATACTATATAATGCGCTACCCATAAAGAAAGATTATGATTGTTTTATCTAAGTATGAATATTATAGTTATTAAAATATAAAAATTAACTTTTTATACAGACACCCTGTTCTTTAACTTCCAATTAGAAAGTTGTTGCCCTGTCTCTGCGCATTGAGGCAAAAAAA
This sequence comes from Pholcus phalangioides, assembly GCF_987345545.1. Classification (NCBI taxonomy): domain Eukaryota; kingdom Metazoa; phylum Arthropoda; class Arachnida; order Araneae; family Pholcidae; genus Pholcus; species Pholcus phalangioides. Next base: position 2,656,593 of record NW_028301608.1, on the reverse strand, counting down.
ATTCACATTTCTAAGTGCTATACTCACTGAAATATTCAAATTCAAAAAATCAGAGTCAGCATAAACTAAGGGACAACCTTTTCCTCGTTTATACTGGTCATTCCCAACTTTTCTCGGATTTGAATTCAAATATCTCAGCGAATATTGCACCTAGAAACGTGGAATATTTTTTTGGCACCAGGAGAGATAGGGCAACAACTTTCTAATTGGATTTTCGACAACAGTGTCTCTATAAAAATTTGATTTTTTAAAATTTTAGTATAACCCCTTGCAACATGAATGACATATCTTAGTTGTACATGTTATTTGGATACTTTTATAATTGGGGGGAAGTATGCCTCTAGGACCAATGGTTCAGCAATAAAATGCAGAGGAATGGAGAATTATGGAATTACCCTGTATAATTTGGTACTCCTCTGGATTTTGTGAATGAAATGTAATAACAATTATTGACAAGGCCATAATTATACAACTTATAGGTCTCGTAGCCTGCAAGACTATTATCGATAAGAAAATGATTGTTCAAGAATTAGAGGGAATTTCTTCAATATTTGAAGAAAGCCTTCACATTTACTCCTGATGGCCTGTCACTTGTGGCATAAGTGTTGTGTCCTTGCCCCTCACACCCACAAAGATCAACATTATATACAATATTTTAAATTCTTTTACATTATGATTTACGCCAGGGGCGTAGCCAGAAATTTCGTTCGGGGGGGGGGGGACCAAAGTGACAGAACAATAGATTTGGCCATCTTTTTCCCTTTTTTCGGTCATTTTCTCACATTTCGGGGGGGGGGGGGGACCAGACCCCCAAGTCCCCCCCCCCCCTTGGCTACGCCCTTGATTTACACAAAAACCAATACATATGAGAGTCCTGTTGGCCAGAACTCTGTGCAAAGATGTGGTAGTAAAAACCCAAAATACCAATATCATCTAGGCTACTCCTCGTGTAGGAACACCAGTGTCTGGTGTCGTTGTGTTGGCAGCATTACACGCCAGGTTAACAACATACACACACATTCCGACATGTACCAATTCATTACAAATTCTGTAGAGAAATGTGTACAACGTGCATGTGCAGTTGAGTATTAGTAGTGTTTCGTGTCACCAACAGTCTTGCTACAACAAAGACGAACTTCCTAAGAGTTTGATGGGTCATCCATTGGAGTGGCATTTCAATATGAATGACTACATTAGAAGCAGATTTGTGCATTTGATGCCTTAAGCTGTGGAAATTTTGTTGTCTTCCTCTTTGTCCTAATCTAATTTTTTTTACCACCCATTCCACATTAATAAAAATGAATCTTATGTCAGAGCGAAACAAAAATTTGAAGGGAGCAGCCCATTCTGACAGGCATTGTACAAATTGTAAATCACATACAGCTGATAAATCTGATGATCATAAGGTGGTGTCCAATGAATATTGTTAGGAAAAGTATATAATTGTGGCAAACGTGGACCTGCCCATAATTTTCTAAAGTCGTACCTTAGTGATAGCAAACAATAGGTATCTATTCAGGTCATCTCCTCTGGCTGCCTTCCTGTTGAAAATCTGGTGTAACTCGGGGCTCAGTTTTAAGACCATTACTTTTTATGTTAATGATGTTTTTAAGGTGAATAATTCTGTCAAAGTTCACACGTATGCTGATGATATAACTCTTCTTTTCTGGCATTATAATATTGATAATCTCCACTGAAACGTTGAACTCATTCTCCAATTATATATTTCGGTTCCAAAATCATAATTTGAAATTTAATCCCTCTAAAACTCAGTGCATGCTGTCCTATGCTGGACCCTGTATTATCAATTTCAAAGAAATTATCATTGAATCATATACTCTTTCAATCACTAACTCTATTAAATTTCTTGGAATCACCTTGCAACATAATCTAAGTTTAGTAATTCATATATAAAGTATGTACATAACCTTTGCGTCTAAATCTCAGATATTTCAATGCTTTATCATTCATATGTCCAATCTCACATCAATTATTCTATATATGTGTGGGGTAATCCTGATTACAGTTTTCTTGATCGTTTTCACAGAATCTAGCAACAATTCTTGAAACTTTCTTCAGAACTGGGATCATGATCTTATACCCAATCTAATCACCCTAACACAAATGAAACTAATCTTCTGGTCATGATTGCCTTTATGCTTTGAAGATATGTATAATAATGTTTCAACGAGAATTAAAAAACAAACAGATATTATATCAACAAATGCGATAGCCCCAGCATAACTACGCCACATGGAATCATAACATACTTATCCCACTCAAAATTAAAACCAAATATATGAGATGTAGTCTAAATTTTGTTGGCCCAGTGATGTGAAACAAACTCCCAAAAGTCTCAGAGATCGTAATAGGAAACTTTTAAAAACCTGATTACACGATGAAAACGTTCTTACAAATTACAGGGTTCCCAGCAAAATCCGCTTGATCATTTCCCTGACCAAATGCACGTACACTGTCACACGCATATATAATTCTAAACCATCTAATATCAGTAAATCAGCGATTCCCAACGTGGGCATTAATGCCCCCGAGAAAATGCAACCGATCAGCTTATTGGTTGCATTTGTAAAAGAATTATAAAATTTTTATAGTGTAATCCAGGTTTAACACAGAATTGTGATGTGAATATTTCTAAGCACAGACATTTTGAATGTCTCTACCCCTCCCCCTTTTTCTACTTGCAAAGTCTTTGATATCTCCTGATTTTTTTTTTTTTTTTGGAACATCATTGGATGTGTTTTTGGAATTTTTTTTCATATTTTCTAAAAAGACAGATCTTAGATTTTTTTTCAAAACCTTTTGAAAATATTTTGAGATATGTTCTCCCATTGACTAATTGTGACGATCAAACTGAAAAGGCATCTTTATGTTAAGATTAAACTATTAAGATTATTCTATGGGGCTCTAGATTAAATCAAAGAATAGCTCTAGGCTGCCTATGAGCACTGAATCAGGGGTGAAGGAGAAAAATAATTACAAAAATAGGGGAAAAAAAAGTTTTTATGCACAAATTTCAAACTAAAGATTTTTTAGAACTTTAGTGCTCGTGTGAAAGGGCATGCGGATCTGGGATCTGGACCCACGTCCGCTCAGTGTGAAATGGGCCTAAAGGTTCTCTACCCACAGGCAGGAAAAAAAAACAAGAAAATAAAATGTTTTTTCAGAAGAAATAGAAAAGAAGTTAAGCGCTGATATATTGGCTTTGCTTTCAACAATGGAAAAAGGAGGGTCTCTCTACTTTAGATCCCTTCATCTATTTACTCAGAGGGCAGATTGTTTCTTGGCCAACATTGTAAAATCCCACTCTTCAACTGATTAGACATTTCTCTCAGTAGGGGATCTGGAGGAAAATGCTGATAAGGATTTTTTTTCCTCTCTCTGGGGATCTGAAAAATAATCTTCCATGGAAAAAAGTGAAGGTAAACCATTTGAATGTAGATTTATCCTCTGATTTTTTCCCCTTCAAATTTTCCCTGACTTTTTCCAAGTATTTAGAATTTTCCCTGACTTTTGACAAATATTTCATATTTTCCCTGACCGTTTTCCGATTCCCTGACTTTCTAGGTTGCTGAGAACACTGAATTAATGAAAATATCACAAAACATGATCAATATCAATTTTAGATCTAATTTTTTTTATGCATTTTTTTTTTCTCGTTTGGAACGAAGATATGAATAAGTTGTAAATTAAGAAAAAAATCTAGCCTTTGCTTTTGCAAAATTAAATGTAACATTTTAAACCTCTTAATCCTGGAGTTCATTGCTGCCAAACATGGTAGTGGGAACCAATCAGGGCATATAATTGCCCTTTTTTTCCACTGCCAGCTCAACAACACTTACATAATATAAATCTTGATTCTAGTTGCTTTTTATCATTAACATTGGTTCATGTGAATTGCCTGCTCACCTCCATAAATTTTATTTTATTTTTGTCTTTGCCTAATTAATGATTTTGTTGATATTGTATGTATAACATGAATGTCAGTATTAATCTTTGGTGTTCTGTATTCATCTGTGTTGTGCAAATAAATCTATCTTTGCGGTTATCATACAGATTTGAAATCCTATGAATTGCAACCTTCACTACATACGACAGCACATGATGCTTTTAAAACACTTTTTTTAAAAGCAAAAAAGTCACAATTTCTTATTGTTTTGCGAGTTAATGCATTCTAAATATGTAACAATTGACAATCAAATTTCAACTTTGGTTTCTGAATTGTTTAAATGGACTATTCATACATTTATTGCACGATTTCAATATCACCTGCTGTGTTATTAAAGGTTTGTCCACTTGATACATTCTCAGCTGAAGAAGTGAATGAAATATCAACAGCATTATGTAAAAGACACGAAACATTATTTGCCACGGAAAAGTTGATTATGCAGGTATTTTATGTTTCTTGCTATCTAACTTTGCTTTCTCTCAATCATTTCAGATCCTTTAAGTACAAATGCGCAGACTGTTTTTTCTCGCTTTAAATATTCTTTTATTAAGATCAGAGTGTTCAGTTCTGACTTCAAGGATTATGTGTGTGTGTGTGTGTGTGTTATCATTGAAGTCAAGGCTGAACTCCCTGAGGTTGAAAAAGAATACAGTCAGAAAGAACAACCCTCCTATATGTTTGTTAGTACTGGGTATCAAATGATCAAATCAGTATACAGGGTGTCCAGATCAAATGTGAATGCAAAATGTAATCAAACTTATAATCAGTTCACACACTTTACAAGAAGTTGGAAGGAATTAGAAAAGTATATGGGTGGATCAAATGAAAACGATTATATTAAACGATACAAATGAAGAACTTATTGTCGAGTTGAGAGAGCATCAAAGTTTTTCCAATGTTGTCATCCTAAGTGACATTAATTTTTTAAAATTAGGAAAATTTGATTCAGACACCTTTATTATTATCCTTTCAAATTTTTATATATTTATGAAGGATACATAATCAAAATAAGATAAGAACGGGTCACCAATTTATAGTTGATTGACAAGATAACATTGGCTGGGAGCAAGTCATTAAATTGGGAAACAGATTTCAGTGAACAAATACAAATACTACGCCACAACAGGCAAAATGCCCAACGAGGTGACTGATAAAAAGATGCCCATAAAATATATATGGATGTCATATATTTAAAAAAAAAACAGCAACCCAATTAAAAATTCAATTAACACAAATTATAAACAATATATATACATGATAAAATATTATACAATGCCCATAAAGAATACTTATGGTTGGCTTATTCTAAGAATGGATAGCTTCTCGATTTACCCCCAACATGTTTATCATATTTCTTTTAAAATGTGTCAATTGTGTTACAATTTACTACCTCCAGGGGTAAGCTATTCCATTTATTAACAACCCTATTAGAGAAAAATTCCCTGCGACACCATAACCTTGCGTTGTCCCTCACCAATCGATACTGGTGTCCCCTTGTAAAAGCAGTCGATTGGCGGTGTACTAAAAGTTCATGGTCCATCCTATCCATCCCATTGAAAATTTTAAACACTTCGATCATATCTCCTCGACACCTGCGTTCATCCAATGTAAACATATTCAAAAAATGAAGTCTCCCTTCATAACTCAAGCCTCGTGTTCCAATAAGGACATGTGTAGCTCTTCTCTGCACCCCTTCCACCAATTCTATGTCCCTCTGTAGGTATGGTCTCCAAAACCTTACAGCATACTCCAGTCCAGGACGAACTAATCCTCGAAAAAGCGGAAGAATGACTTTAGAGAACGCGAAGACACTTTTTTGAAAATGAGACCAAGCATAACTCTATTCGCTTTTTTGACCACCGCTGAACAATGTTCAGAAAACCTAAGTCGCTCGTCAATGAGAATTCCCAAAGCGGTGACCCTAGTTGCATCTGGGATAGTGACACCATTCAACTCGTACGAGAACTGTGGGTTGTTCGAACCAAAATGAGTGACCATGCACTTATCAACGCTAAACGTCATGCTCCATTCATTTGCCCATGCTGCAATCCTGTTTAAGTTGGTCTGGAGCAACTCCCTATCGCTTTCATTCCCGATTACCCCCATTAGCTTCACATTATCTGCGAATTTGCTAGTAATCCCATCGATACCCTGATCGAGTTTATCGATAAAAAGTGAAAAAAAGTATGGGACCAAGGACACTTCCTTGAGGAACTCCACTTGTGATGCCTGTTCAACCAGAGAATTCCTCGTTCACCATAACTTGTTGTGACCTATCTCTTAACCACGATTCTATCCAATTCAGCAAGTTGCCCCCAATTCCAATCTCGTGTATACACTTCAAGAGTTTGCCATGTTGGACCCGATCGAATGCCTTCTGGCAATCAAGGTAAACAACGTCTACATTTTTACTCTTACCCAAAGCCTTAGTCACGTGATCATAGAAGCAAAGGAGGTTAGTCACACATGACTTCACCTTCCTGAACCCATGTTGATTATCCGACAATACATTATTCTCGTCTATCCACTTCACAAACTGCCTTTTGATGATAATTTCCAAAATTTTTGAGAGGGAACACGTCAAACTCACTGGACGATAATTTGACACCGCTTCTCTACTACCCTTCTTAAATATCGGAATTAGCAAGTTTCCAATCTCTTGGGACGATACCCTCAGCAACACTACTCCTGTATATCTGTGCGACTGGCCCCAACAATTCATTAGCACATTCCCTGAGGACCCTGGGATAGGTATCATCTGGTCCTGGTGCTTTGCTTGCACATATATTTCTTAGAAGATTTAGGACCTCCACATCTTCTACTTGAATATCGTTGAGGGTTTTATTACCCCATGCAACACCAGTATATCGAATATCATTATCTCCATTAAAAACCGACGCGAAAAAGTCATTGAAAGCACTACACTTGCTTACATTGCTCTCTACCCTAGAGCCTCCTATCGAGAGGGGGCCAACTGTCCCCTTACATCCATTATTGACGTATCGAAAAAATGATTTTGGGTCAGAGAAAATGTTATCAGCCAACCTAGATTCACCTTCCTTTTTACTATCCCTTATCGCTTTGTTCAACAGTCTTCTTTTATCAGTAAACAATGACAGGTCACCTCGTCCACTTTTATACTCTCTGAATACTCTTTTCTTTTCAAGATAAAGGTTCCGCACGCTATCCGTGCAGATAGATAAATATGTTAGAAATATAAAAATGGTTGATTAATTTTTTTTTCTTTTCTTAACAGAGACAAAAACTGTACGAAATTCCTTTTACTCTTGTTTCTTTCATGCAAGATAGAAGAAAAGGAAGTAGAGAATGTTACATTTACGGAACTGATAACTGCATGTACTTTGCCGATGAACATGCTGCATGTTGCATTTTATTGTGATGGGCATTGATTACTTCAGAAGAATTCATCGCATGTGATTTGAAATAAAAAAGAAACAAGAAAAAGTGTACTGTGAAGTTATAACAATTTTGTTTTATATACAGTAAAATCTCTCACAATAAAGGGGGGGGGGGGCTGAACCCATTTTGGATAATACAGCTCTATGGAGCTATAACAGGACTAAAATAAGAGATGGTTTTTAAGCTAACAAAAGGTTGAACAGTAGAGACGGATGATGTTTTTGCTCGACCAAAACACATGAAATCAATAGGCTATCTGGATATTAAACCAATGTGAACTTGTAAAAAAGACTTACATACCAAGCAAGGGCACTGACTATTACACTACAGAGAGATAACTTTTCCTTAAAACACGCACAGTAGCGTGACTTGCTGAAAAATTGCAGCCTCTCTTAACTTAAGCTGATGGCCTCAAGATGAACTTGGAAAAAAGTCTTGTTCTCTCTACCAGGAATCAAACCCAAAATATCTCCTCATCCATCTCTACTGCTGTCACTTGGAGACCATTAGCTGAAGTTAAGAGAGGTTGCAATGTCTCTACTTAGCAAGTCACATTACTGTGCATGTTTTAAAGAAAAAATTATCATATCTCTGTGGTATAATGCAGGGGTGCAAGTGCCCCCTCATCTATTTTGGAGCAGCAAATTTCATTTTTGGAGCAGAACTAAAAACGAACTATATCTGCAATATAAGGAGTAATTTTTCTGTGAAATGCCAAAAGTTTTGCCAAAAATGGTTGAAACAAATAATTCTAAATAAATTTCCTTCACAAATTAAAATCCATTTAATTTTTTCCTGAATTATCTTATGTTACTACTAAAACATGCATTACTGGAATGACGAATAAAAATTATGAGACTCTTTTCAAATTAAGCAACATGCATACTAAAAAGCTAGGCAGCAAGAATTTCTGCTGCTTGAACACCAAAATCTTATTCATCTTGATATAGCAAAAAAAGTGCATGCAGAATATAATACAGGTTTCCGTGAAAAAAAAAATTAGCTTCTCACAGAATTTAAAGGAATTATTAAATTTAAAAGCAAAATGCAAAAATGAGAAAAATATTTAAAAAAATACCTTATTTACTTAAACAATTTCTCAGCTTAGTAGCATGTTAATAGATTACTAATCACGAGTCGCTTTCAGAAGTTCAGCATCTCAATGACAATTTTTTTCAAATTTTTCATGCCCTTGAACATAAGATTTTGTGTCTCATTCCATTAAAGCATTGGATGGACACATTTTTCAATGTTCGAACAGACTTTTATTTATTTGTTAACAATGAACTCTCTTTTACTGTCTGTGTTACCATGTGCTAAAGATAAAAAAGCTTTCACCAAAACTGGCAAAATTTTGAACTTTGGGCTGCTTTCAAGGTTGCAGTTTGAATATGTCTGCCCAATATCTATCTATCCTCTGAACTGATTTCACTTCTTGTAATTCTTTGCATTGTAGTGCAACCCATTCATCACACATAATTAATAGTTCTGTTGGTGATACAATGTTAAGCAACATCCCAGCAATACATCAGGGAGTAATGTACCATCCCAGCAATGCACGAGAGGGAGTGCGAAAAACAAGCAAGGGTGCAAACGTTTCATTCTCTCCAACAACATGTTTTGGAAAGGTAGGACATTAATATAAAAAAGGTATCTCACAGAAGTTAGGTAAAATGAGCACATGCTCCTAGATTATTCATCATTGACATCCATTTTGACTATTGTTAAGAGCATGCCCCTCCCCCACCAATGCAGTGGCGGATCGTGTGGCCATATTGGGCGCCGCTCTAGGAGGGATGCCAAATGGAGTTGAAAGGGTGAAAAAAGCTTTGTTTACCAAAAAAAAGAAAAAACGCCGCCAGTAGCACCAAAAATAGATTCCGCATGGGTAGAGATTTTTTCCTCGAGCCGCTCCTGTTCACCAAATCCGGATTTTCGAATGTGAAATTGTCACGATCGGCAACCGCCGACGATAACCACACGACCGCATAGTGGCTAGATGACAAAACTATGAATATTTTAGCTGGAGTTTTTACAGATCCCATTTTTTCCCAACGATCTTCGAAAAATGTCGCTAATTTAAACGAGTCCCTTTTCGATGTATGCCGTCTTTGAACGCAGGTTGGCAGCCGCGAAATTACCGTTATTTTCAGTATATAACCCGCAGGAGAAAAAACGGTTTCCGAAATCGGAAAATTCGGCATATTCATTCAGGGACTTTGATAGCCCGCCGGTTAACCAATAAAAGTATAGGACTTTATACTTCAAGGTAGTAGACCTACTTTCCAAGGTCACGAGATAACGCGATTGTGGTAGATGGTGGGAAGTGAAAAAAATTGAAGTTTCTCCCTCTCCGTATCTTTTTCCGTGTCTCGTAAAAAACGCGTCCCGTGAACAAAATTTTCATGCTTCTTTTTCCTAAATTCCGGGTATTTGACGTACTACAGTGCATTAGCGGTACCTCCGCGGACCACAAACAAGAACTGGCGCAAATGCGCAGGGATTCGGCGCCTTGGCGCACCATGTAGCAAGAGAACCGTTTAGGCGCAGTTTGGCGCAATTGACGCAGCTCTTGCACCCCTGTATAATGGTCAGTGTGCTTGTCCGGCATGCCAGGGTTCCTGGGTTCAATTTCCGGTGACGAGAACAACACTTTTTTAGAACAGCTATAGTATAAAAATATATATTTCACCCATATATATTAACCCAGAAATATTTATTTCTAGGTTAAACATTAAAACAACAACACAAGATATGGAGATTGAAAATGAGAAACATATTTTAGACTAAATAAGGATCTGTAATAAAAATAAAACACCCAAGATTAGATTGATGAGATTGGAAATGAACATGAACAACAATAACATGATTTGGGAATAAATATTCTCTATAATAAAAAATAAAACCCAGACTCTTTTAAATAAAAAATTATCCTTCCTGCCGTATAAATATTTTCTATATTAAAACATAAAAACCTGACTCTCTTTTAAATAATAAAACGTTCAGGATTAAAACTGTAGATATAATGCAAAAAAATAATAACTATTAAAGGTACAACATCACAGATGATATTCACATTTTTTTCTAAGTTCATCCCAGCATAAAGGGTTCAACATTCTATAAATCAGTGGTTCTTAACCAGGGGTCCTTGGAGAGGTTTCAAAGGAGCATAGATGAGAAAACGACTTTAAGTTATTGCGTGTTGAATATTATTTTGTAAAGGGGTCAGTGGCCTTAATCTCATTGGTACAAAGGGTCTAGCCGATCTTGCCACAGAAAGCAACAGACCTACAACAGTACAAATCTTCAATCGTCACACTTCACTCATAGTTTGAAAAATAGATGGAGCACTAAATATTCACACACAATACTAGATATATTTTTATGCACACTCAGGCTGCGAAGTACACATAGACACTTTTAGCACATCTCATTCCACAGTACTACCTATGACATTAGACCGATGTTGTGCTCAGTTTTACTGCACGAATTTTTATGCTCATACTTCAGTTCTGTGCTACAAAATTTGTATAACATTAATGATCAACAAGCCAAATACAATACAACTAGACATGATATTAAACATAGTTTTTAAACTTTATTTTGAATTTCTGGTACCCTGAAGTTGTAACACGTTAATAAATTACAAAAAATTATATGTACAGTATTTACTTGAGCATCTTACAACAAATATGGACAAGAAAACTTGATTTTCTAAACATATGAATTTGCCAATATGAAAATATTACACAAAATATAGGCTCCCTTTATAAACTCTCAAAGATTCACATTTTTAAATATAATTTAAAAAATATATGTTTCTATATGACAAAAGATGTCACTCTTCCTTGTTAATACGACAGATACACAACACTGGCTGTGAGTGAGCAGATGTCGATACTGCGAGGTATTAGCAGAATGTTGCCACCATTCATTGCACAGAGCCATTCAGCATATACATACGCTCCAAGAAGGGGGAAATTCTATCTGTCTTCATAGCTTAGTTGGTAGAGCACTCATCTGGCAAACGAGAGACCGGGTTCGGGTCCAGTGAGGGCAGAGATGAATTTTCTTTTTCTGAAACATATATCTCCTCACTCAGCCAGTGTTCCGTATCTATGTTTCTAATCCGGATAAATAAGTGAGCTATACATTCTCTAATCTGGCTTCCAGCACTTATACAAATGTGTACAAATCAATAAACATTCTAATGAATTATGGCATGGGCACACTCACCCATTGAGAATAACAAATATTTTTTCCTCCAAAATTTAAGAACAAATACAGCAAACTCTCAATAATCCAGCATTTTTAGACGGATTCTCTTCGAGTATAGAAGAGGAAATCAGGTCACTGCATGTCTTTGCACAGAAGTTAACATTATTTAAATGGGCTTTATATAGATTGGCTCAAAGTAATCCGGCACATCCTGTCTGATATCTGCTGGATTAGCAAGAGTCTACTGTGCTTCTAAAAAATTCTCGGTTCGTCAATTTAACTTTTATTTGATAATCAACCTTCATTAAAAAAATGGAAATGATGGGAAAACATGACTATCCAGAATTAAAGAATTTTTGCAACTACAGTCGAATCCCATTATAACAAACTCCAAGAGACCGTAGAAATCTCTTCGTTATAACAAAATTTTGTTATACAGGAATTCCAGGTCTTTTACGTTATTCCTAGGTAAACTTATCTGGGGGATTAGAAAAGTGTTTGTTAAAACGAGATTTTCGCTGTAACAGTATTCGTTAAAACGGGATTTGACTGTAATAGCTTCTATCTTTATTAATCTTGAGTGTTATTAAAACCTAACAAACTTACGTCATTGCTTTTCGAATTCAATCAAACACAAATTATATATATATATATAACCTGAACTTTAAATAATTTATAGTTATATGGAATGCATTCTACACATTTGAAGTAAAAATTCAGGCCACACACAAAGTTTAAAAAATAATACCATCTGTAAAGACCAAACTGTTTTAGATCAGTCCCTTTCTGACATTCGTTCATATAAACTTTCAAAAATGACACCTATAACAGGGATTGACAAATCTCTGGCCAACTAAAAAAAGTGTAGCGCTAATATATATTTTCTGTGTGTAGTTATTAAATTGGAGGTTGATGGGAAAACAAAATTTCCTGAATTAATGTCACTCACCAACCAATGTAGAAAAGGATCACCAGAGCAATGCAAAGTCTAAAAAAATATGTTTCGACCAAATGGCTTGACAAATCCCAGGCGTCCGGTCACTATGGTGATTAAGAAATTGGTATTGGTGCCTATATACAGTAGCCATCGCTTATAAGAATCATGTTTTGTTCGGCCATTTTGATTCTTATAAGCAGTTGCCCTGTGACCCGGGATGATTGTCATTTTTTATTTTTTCATGATATAAATTCTAAGTTCACTATAAATTGAGAAATCTGGGCCAGGGGCCCACCAAAGATTCCAACCAAGGGGCTCTGCTCCAGGAAACGGGTCTATTGTCCAAGAGCATATCTCTAAATCAGAGGTGCCCAAACTTTTTGTTCCATCGCCCTCTCCCCCTTTAGAATGTTTTTAATCATCCCCCCCCCCCCAACTCAAGCCAACCCATAGGATCCTATATTATACCCGTAGCTACTACAAACCCCTGGACCTTTCTATCACCACCAGAGGAAGCAATATTGCCCATTTTGGGAAACACTGTTCTAAATAGGTTCACATGTCAGTAACTTCATTGTCGAAAAAGTTATTTTTTAAACCATAAATTTCGTATAGATAAGTTCTGTCATTCATGGAAAGAAGCTCACTTCAAAGCTGTAATCCTTACTGTTTTTGGGAGAGGGAGGAGAAGGAAAGGCAACAGTAAATATATAGGATGGTTTTTTTTTATTACAAAGGTAAAAGTAACAATAAGTAGTCCTTCAAATAATATTGTAAATAATCAGAAATATTCAACATGTTACCACTACTTGGATGAACAGTAGTTTTTGAGAGAATTTTTTTTTAAATTCTTATAAGCGGAAATCAGATTCTTTTCAAATCTATTTCTTACATCACCGACTTGTGATACATGGCTATATAAATAGCAGCTGCATTGGGTTAGCTTTATGAGAGAAAATAGAAATTTGAAAGAACTACTCGTATTTTCAGTGAAACCTGTCTATAACAATACTTTAGGGACCTAGAAAAATGCAGATATATATATACGTTATAGACAGGTTATCATTGTAGACAGACTGAGCATTTGCGCTATTTCCTATTGAATACGTTTCCAAGCTGGGACCAAAGAAAATATCGTTATAGGCAGGTTCACCGTCAGTCAGTATCGCTATACACAGGTTTCACTGCATATAATAATAGACTTCATTTTTTTTGGCAAATTTTGAAAAAAAAATATTACCGCATCATGACTGTGGTTTGATGGGCTTCCATAGCTAACGTGGACATAATTATCATGAAAAATACACCAACTTGGTGATGACTCTGAATCATGACTTTTGTTATCAGACTTTGGCCAGGGATCTCCGGCCACTTTGCGAATTGGCTATCCAAAGCCAAAAATTCGGGCATTGGATGGGTCAATATTCAACAGAACTGGCCAATTTCAGGCTCTTTGGTAGTAACATATATAATTTTCTGTGTGTGTAATTACTAAATTGGAATCTGAGTATGATATAGAATTTTTTTAATTCATATATCAATGGATCTATCAATACTTAAGGCAGTCACTGTCCTGGGAAAAGTCAAAATAATTATTTTTTACCTGTTTTTCATGAAAAAAAAATGGTGTGGCACATAGATATTTTGCGACTAGTCAAGCCCTAGTTTAGACTATTTTTTTTAAATGGAGGATCATGCTTGGCTTCCAAGAAATAGAAATCTCAATGGCGAATACATTTTTCCCCAATTTCTGACGCCCTGATGTATAAGGTGTCCCAGAACATCAGAATGAGAGAGGCGATGATACAAATCAAGACCAATAGTTTTTGCAATGGAACTGGGGCAGTGATTCTCAAAGTGTGTGTCACCAACTTATGTCAGGGGTGCAGCAGCGAACTGTTGATATTGGCGTGTACCTGTGTTCAATGTTTGAAGTAATTCTTTGCTAAACAATTCCGGACAGCCGCAGATGAACATTGACAGAGTCAAGAGAACCACAGGTGGCAAAAGTTCGAGAACAACTGAACTATGGCCTAAAACCAATTTTTTGGTCAGTACATTGTGATATGCAATTTAAGCCACTGGCATCAAAAAGGTCCTCAAGAAACCCTGACAATGCGAGGATAAAATGTTTCTTCATTCCTCCCCCCATACAGTAGCATTAGAGAAAAGGGGGGGACACTGTTTTTTTCTGTGACTGGAGGAAAGAAAATTTTTTTCACCTTCCACATCGTGTATGAAATTCTCCTTTTCCCTTATGATGTGAGCAAGGTTCCTATATTTTGGTAACTTCCACTGTAAAACTGTTTGTCTTGAAGTTAGTATTACCCATTACCGATTTCATTTCTGTGATAGAGTTCTGGAACAACCCGTATGTCAGTCTAGCTAAAGTAATCAAGAATTTCACAAATTAAAAATTACAGATAACTTTTGGAAAAAAAATGGCCATCAAGAAAATTAACACTGTTTAAAATGAATGACAGATACGAGAAAAAATAATTAAAATTTATCATTATTTAATCAGATGCCTCCCATTCTTCAACTTTGCCATCGCATGTGACGTGTACAACTTCCCATACAACTTTAATACCAGAACTAGCTCTCTGTAATATATCATCATCATCATCAACACTGCCCGAGTTGGGATCATATCTACTCATTTCTTGGCGATTAAGGGAATCTAAATCATTATCAGTATATTTGGTTTGAGCTGTGTTGAAGCGTTTCGATTGAATCAAAGATGGTTCATCTGGTGGTCTTTTTGGATGGCGGATGCTTCCCCTGAGTTTATTTTGAGACCTCATTGCTCTTTGAACCGAACGGGGTATATCAAAATCAGTAAGCGGACTGTCACTGATGAATGAGCTGAACACACTCATGTCAGCTCTGTCTTCTACGCTACTCCCAAACAATCCTTTGGCATCTTTTCCAATGATGGGTACAACTGCTTTTGGGTGAACTTTCTGAACAAATGTTAAAAGCTCACCATAAGATGAATGGTTAGATAGTAAGATGACATGGATGTTTTCATGCCTACCGAATGGGTTAAAACCATAACCGCAGTACCTGGCTGTGGGCAAGATGGCACAGGATGGATGCTCTGCACTCCACCGTTCTATGTTAAACCCACTAATCTGATTGAACGGCACTACCAGAATTCTCGCACCACACCTGTCTTCACCTGTGAGAAAACCAGCCATTTTAAGAACTTCTAGGATCTTCCTTCTTCCAGGATTCACCCATATCTCGTTATGCGTCTCCTCGTGAATCTTTTGCAGCAGATCTTCTTTTCCAAGATTATCCATCCCGATGAAGACACGTCTTCCCCGTTGTAGACAAGCATGAAGTTTTTGTAAGACTGCATCCATAGACTCCTCATAAGAAGGAAATACACATTTTGGAGAACAGTAGGTATTATCCAGATAAAGGGCGTCTATATCAGGAAATGTGCTGAAATCAAGAATGTTTTCTTCATACCTGAAATTGCCAGTGTAAAAGATGTTACCAAAATAACCGCAAAACAAAATCATTATGGCACCAGGACAATGGTTAGCATCATAAGCAGTGACAGACATTACTTCTCTCTCTTCTGCATCCATTGGAATCAAATATTCTTGATTATTTTCAAGGGGATGTATCAGAGACCTGTTCACCTAGATTACAAAAACAGTGTATACTGTACTGAAACTTATAACAATAAGAACAGCGATGAAAAATTACAAAACACTCTTTACTCATTCATACTAATTTTAATTTTCTAGCACCTGAAACACTTTTCCTCAGCATCTGAAGCAAAAATTTGTCTTTGCTATCTTTGCTACATATTTCTTGAATACGTCATGTTAAGAAATACTTAAATTTTGCAAAAAAAAAATTTCAATAAAAAATTTCGCATTTATTGGCAAAAAAACATAGAATAATTTTTTTTTCAAGTTTAAGTAACAGTAATTAGTTAAAAGCTAAAACTGTAGTATTTATTATATTCTCTTCCTTCAGCCTTTGCCTTCTGTCTCTCTCAGTAATGACAATGCTGTAGCAGGACCATCTTAAGAGCATCATGATCCCATCGGCAAAGTGCATTTTTTGAGACCCAACCGTGGCTAGAAATGCCTACCAATTAGCATGTTTAGTATTGAACATTTTAATTCGATCTCATGTTGAGGCCGCTCTGCACTTTAGGCCCAGCACCATGCCTGGATGGGTCCATGCGTTAAGACAGCACTGCACTGTGGCTCTACAAAATTATTTCTTAATATTCCTGCTATTAGGGACTATGAAGGCTTTGTATAGTTGTCCTCGTAAAGTTCAAGTACCAGCATTGTTTTGCATGACCATAAACACAAGTCTCTTGGTTCGCTACAGGAAGAAGCTGTTGTGAAAATTATAGTATCTATCAAAATGAGCCGATTCTGCAACATGCCTTTAAAAAAACCAGAGAAGTTTCCAAATGAGGGTGCAGAGATGAGGTAGATAGTGCAGTTCATATTCTCCTGTGTTTTTGTTATTCTTCTAGATTGTGTGTTGAATTTACTCTTTAGTTTGATTTTATCACCAGATTTTCTGTGCATTATTGGATTTGCGACGAGATAAGTGTTTTTTTTTATTGCTTTCATTTTTTTTAAATTGTCATTCCGTGTATATATATATATTCAATCGACTTGATTTTTTTTCTTGCTGTCATTTCATTTCATTGTACTTTCACCAGGTTTGTGTTTTTCCTGCTTCTTTGATATAAATTCATGGATTTTTTGGACGTTAGTGTTAGCAAACAGTGTATACATTTTCCAGGGTGCTCTCAGTAATTTGTTTTTTCCATTTGGCCCTATTGTTTTAGTGAATAGAGATAGTTAGCTAATTCTTATAAGTATAAATTGTACTTTGTAGCTTAATACTTTTTTTTTTGGGTGTGTGTTGTATTGTTTATATACATATATATTTCCTTCTTTATGATTTAGTGTTGAGCATTTTATTTTACTTAATTTTTTCATACAATCTTTAACGTATATTTCACATTGTAATGTATTTTATGTTATTTTAAGTGCCTGATAACTTTTCTCATTTTCCTATTTTTTAAGTATTTTTATCTAGTTTTAGCAATAGTGTTAGTATGCCTCAACCTTGACTAGTGTTGTGTAGAGCTTGCGAAGGGAGGTTTCCCTGATCTAGGGGTATAGTAGCTAATAGTTTCAATTGTAAGGGGTGTTTGAATAGGGCAAGGTTGGAACTCTAGGCCAAAGTGTTACGGGAAAAAGTTAGGATTTTAGAGGGCCCGGTTATAACGAAGCCACTTGTCATCGAGCCACCTCTTAATGAAAAAGCAACAATCTCCACGAACAACGACAGTTTGGAGGGTGAATGGGTGGTCGTGGATGAGATAGAGGGGGATAGTGATAGGGGTTTAATCATCAGCATTTCTATGGTTAGGGAACTTGGGAACAGAGTGTGTAAGGATTTTCAGGGTTTCGAGCACTGTTGTATTCCTGGGGAAAGATTAGCAATGTTCGAGACATTTTTCATCACCGAAAGTTACCCTTGCGGGTGATTCTGTGTGCGGGAACGAATAAGGTAGGAGCATATATTAGTGAGTCTCTGTCAGAGTAGCGGGATTTACTATTATTCGCTAGGGAGAGGGTTCAGATGTGGCAGTGATTCCAGTGCTGCCAAGGGGTAGTAGAGTATATAGGAGTAGCATCCAATTCAATATAGGCCTGAAGGACATTTGCTCACTTGGGGTCACGTTCTTGGAGCTTCCCGCGTTTACCGATAGGTGGCTTTGTTGGGATGGGATTCATCTAAATAGGAGGGGGGACTGGGAGATTTATGATAGTCTTAGGTTAGTTTTTTTTACTCCCAGACCACATAGTACGCATGCGGGTTAGTTAATGATAATCACAACAGTACTGACGGGAATTACCCACCTCTGACTTGGATGGCTTCTTTATTGACATTAAATCACTGGACAAATTAAAATGTGTGCTAATTAATGCTAGGAGCTTGGGTAATAAGAAAGATTTTTTAGAAACTATGATAGTTGTGGAGGGCCTGGATCTTATAGCCATTACAGAATCTTGGGCAAAAGATGGGGATGAATCTTTCTTGCACATCTTAGGATATGATACTTTTTTGAGAAATAGATCTGATAGTAAAGGGGGGTGGTGAAGTGTTGATATATGTGAAATCATGTTTGAAAGCTAGAGAGTGTAATGTGCAGAGAAGTGATAAGAAACTATATATGGGTTGAGCTTGAAAACAAAAGACATCATAAAGTTATTGTTGGGGTTTGTTACAATCCACCAAAGAGGGATCCAAACTACATCACCAAATTTCATGATGAAATTTCCTACATGTGTAAGCATAAGAGGGTTGTAATACTTGGGGATTTCAATTACCTGGATATAGATTGGGAGAATGTTTCAGCTGGAGATCAATATGAAAGGGACTTTCTCAAGTTGGTGCTGAATAATTTTTTTCATCAGCATGTATGAGAAGCCGAGAAGGGGTACTGCTATTTTGGATTTAGTTCTTGCTAGTTCTGAGGATCTTGTTGAACATGTTTCGGTGGGGGAAGAGTTTTCTTCCAGTGATCATCGTATCGTCAGATTTCACTGTAACTTTTCCTTGGGTAAGGTTGATTACAAAAGACTGTGACCAGATATTTATCCCAGGGTCCTCAGGGAATGTGCTAATGAATTGTTGGGGCCAGTCGCACAGATATACAGGAGTAGTGTTGCTGAGGGTATCGTCTCAAGGGACTGGAAACTTGCTAATGTTGCTCCGATATTTAAGAAGGGTAGCAGAGAATCATCCAATATTGTAGAGAGTCCAATTATCATCCAGTGAGTTTGATGTGCTCCCTATCAAAAATTTTGGAACTTATTATCAAAGGGAAGTTGGCGTAGTGAATAGACATTTAAGAAGGGTAGTAGAGAAGTGGTGTCTAATTATCGTCCAGTGAGTTTGACGAGCTCCCTCTCGAAAATTTTGGAAATTATCATCAAAAGGCAGTTTGTGAAGTGGATAGACGAGAATAATGTATTGTCGGATAATCAGCATGGGTTCAAGAAGGGGAAGTCATGTGTGACTAACCTCCTTTGCTTCTATGATCACGTGACGAGGGCTTTGTGTAAGGGCAAAAATATAGATGTTGTTTACCTTGATTTCCAGAAAGCATTCGATCGGGTCCAACATGGTAAACTCTTGAAGCGTTTACATGAGATTGGGATTGGGGGCAAGTTGCTGAATTGGATAGAATCATTGCTAAGAGATAGGTCACAACAAGTTATGGTGAACGAGGAATTCTCTGGTTGAACAGGCATCACAAGTGGAGTTCCTCAAGGAAGTGTCCTTGGTCCCATACTTTTTTTCACTTTTTATCGATAAACTCGATCAGGGTATCGATGGGATTGCTAGCAAATTCGCAGATGGTGTGAAGCTAATGGGGGCAATCAGGAATCAAAGCGATAGGGAGTTGCTCCAGACCAACTTAAACAGGATTGCAGCATGGGCAAATGAATGGAGCATGACGTTTACCGTTGACAAGTGCATGGTCGCTCATTTTGGATCGAACAACCCACAGTTCTCTTATGAATTAAATGGTGTCACTATCCCGGATGCAACTAGGATCACCGATTTGGGAATTCTCATGGTTGAGTGGCTTAGGTTTTTTGAACATTGCTCAGCAGTGGTCAAAAAATTGAATAGAATGCTTCGTCTCATTTTCAAAAAGGTCTCTTCGCATTCTCCCAAGGTCATTCTTCCGCTTTTTCGAGGATTAGTTCGTCCTGGACTGGAGTATGCTGTAAGGTTTCGGAGACCATATCTACAGAGGGAAATCGACTTGGTTGAAGGGGGCGCAGAGAAGAGCTACGTGTGTCCTTATTGGCACATGGGGCTTGAGTTATGAAGAGAGACTTAATTTTTTGAATATGTTTACATTTGATTAATGCAGGTGTCGGGGAGATATGATCGAAGTGTTCAAAATTTTCAGATAGATGGATACGATGAATAATGAATTATTAGTACACAGTCAATCGACTGTTTTTACAAGGGGACACCAGTATCGATTGGTGAGGGACACTGCAAGGTTATGGTGTCGCAGGGAATTTTTCTCTAATAGGGTTGTTAATAAATGGAATAGCTTACCCCTGGAGGTAGTAAATTTTAACACAATTGGCACGTTTAAAAAGAAATATGATAAACATGTTGGGGTAAATCGAAAAGTTATCTATACTTAGAATAAAACAACCATAAGTATTCTTTATGGACATTGTGTAATATTTCATCATGTAATATATATTGTTTGTAATTGCATTTTTAATTCGGTTGCTGTATTTTTAAAATATATCACATCCATATTTTTATGGGCATCTTTTTCTCAGCCTTCTCGTTGGCCATTTTGCCTGTTGTGGTGTTGTATTTGTATAGAAATTGTTTCTGCTTTAGATGGGACAAAATACCTATGTGCTGCTACTGTCTTTAACATAATATTACTAAAGACACAAATTACCTTAGCATGCACTCTTCTTGAACATCATTTTTTTTATTTTCCAAAAATTTTCTGTCTTTTTTCAAAAATTTCCTTGAATTAGGAACTCAAACGAAAATTTCAAGACTCTTTACTTACTCCACAAAACTTGCATGAGAATAGATAATTTGAACTTTCCAAATTGCCCAATTAATTCTATAATTTTTTGACAGAATTCAGAAATGAAAGTCAACTGAAGTTGTATTATATGAGTTAGAACTTCGTTTCCGAAACTGAAGGAAGGTTACCTGAACCAGGCAGATATTTTGACAAATAATCACATAACAATGATCTAGTTTATGAAAGGAAATACTGGCTTTTAAGTACATAATAGTATGCATGGCACACACACACAAGTACTAAGCAAAATTATGCTCAGTACTTTGTATTTTTTTATTAATTTTTGCTTAAAATTAAAAGCAAATCTTTTTTTGTAAATGTAAAAATTATGTATCCCCTAGTCATGTCACATGTAACAAAACACCAAGAAGAAACTCCCTACTATAAATTAAATGTTTCTATCATGTTCCTAAATGCAACAGTTAATGCCAACATGTAATTAAGAACTGATTATGGATAAAACATCCACCTTTCCTTGTCACTCAGCAAAATTATAAATAATTTTCATTAAAAAAAAATTAACATTCTTGGAAATCAACTTAATATTAAAAAAATCAAAACCTTATATTATGAGTAACTTAGTTTATGAGTGTTTTGCGAGATGGACAAAAATTGTAAACCAATTTTGACTTGATAAATGAGCGATGCCTTAGAATATGAATATTACAAATATAAAAGCCTCCAAGATCAGGAAAAGTGCTGCGAGTCAAGTTCTTTTTTAGGCTCTTTTCATTATTTTGAGAGAAGGCCAAATTAAAAGTTAATGAAAACATTCAATAATTTAGAGGTTATTGTTTGGCTCTATTCCTGCCCTGTAGGCCAACATGTTGAGACACAACTGGCTGTGGGAAGTGGCATCTACAGCATAGCAGTCTTAAGAGCATCATGAGCCAAGTGATTTTTTGGAGGCCCTGACTGACCAATATACACGCTCACTTTCAGAAATTTCAACTAGATCTCATTTTTGTGAGGCTCCTCTTCACTTGGTGATCGAGTGGCCCTATGCATTAAGAAAGCACTGTCTACAGCACAAGCCCATGGATACTACTATATAACAGTGCACGTCCCTCGTAAACATTCCTCTGGGGAATTTTCAAAGAATTGGTAAATACCGGAACATGTATTTTAAGTGCATGTGAGTGGTCCTAATGTATTTATAGTGTCATAGTTATGTGTATTTTGTGTCCTAATGGCACTGCCACCTGTCTTACATATTTTGAAGTGAAAATGGCTGACGCCTGGATTTTAATGTTATGTGAGTATCGTGTCGAAGGTCTGCCACCTCTCTGAGAAGAAACAAGTCAATGACCGCATCACCCTCTCTTGTTATGTGTTTATGCAAGCGGGGAATTCGAAATGAGAAACCCTGCCTTATATTACTTCGAAAACCCAAGAGCCTTCAATATAAAAAAACAAGTAAAAATTTACTACTATAGTGCAAAACAAATTAACCTGCAACTGTATCTTTGAAAAGAATCACAGCTGATGTGTGAAGGAGACAGTTGTAGAGTGACTGCAGTGGTAAGATGCTTGTTGACCACCATGAAGGCTGATGCCAGATAGTGCCTCAATATGCTCTCGCTGGAAGTCCTTTCTGTCCAAGATGAGGACAGAAGTATAACATGACTCTCTCTAGAAATATTTTTGACCCAACTAGATCGTAGTAAATTGCTGTATGGCGATATGACCGGAGTTGGTGTGCGGTAAAGTAGTAATAGTGGAATGATTTATTTGGTTTCAATTATTTCTTATAGAGAAGTGCATCAACTGATTCGGATGCTCACAAAACAAATTACATTTTGGATCTTTACATTCATAATGACATTTTTTTTTGTTTTGTTTCCTTCTTGACTTGGATTATCAGGACTCAAAGGTATTTGAAAATCAAAACTGATTACTAGAGCCCATAAGTTTTCAGGCAAAATACCATAAATGCCCATTTTTTTCCTATTTTCGAACTTAAAAATGTCTTTTTTTAATTTTTCATGCCATAAATGCATATTTATTGCATTGCTTTAAGTTTGTTCGTGAATCTCAGAGGCTATATTCAGTAGAACTTAGATATTTTGCGCATGGAAAACTTCAAAGTACTTGATATATTTTTTTAAATCGATAACTATTAGTATCAATTATTATCAGAAAGTCCTACACCTTCAATCCCAAATAACCGTGAATAGGTGCAAGTTTCTGAGCGACAGAAAACTTGGTATTGCCCTACGTCAACTTTGCTTTGGCCAGATGGTGTTCGATATTTTTGCCTTATAGCATATCTTGCTCATGTATACCTGACCAATCATTGTCCCAAGAGGTCATCAGTTGACGTTTTGACTCACCCAAGCCGTGCAGGGGTGAGAGTGCTCTGGCCCTGGGACCCACATTGTATTGGGTACCATTCTATTTTTTACACCACAAATGCACTGAAAACAGCTACGGCAAGTAATCAAATTATTTTAGGTATTTAATATTTGATTGAATTGAAAACATATACCATCTGGGTGTGTGTGACAGGTGTAGCCACACCGGCGTCTTGCCCTTGAATTATGTCCCCATTTGTGGTAATATAAATATAAAAATAAAATAAAACATGGCAACTGTGTTTTAACTATTAAAATGAAATGAATTTTCCAAATACTGCAAAAAATAAATGAGAATCATTTGTAGCTTGAAGGAGTCCCACAATCATTCATTACATTTCTTACACATTTGATTACATTTGATTGTGATTACATTTCTAATAATCTCGATTAGGCATGGGACGAATAGTGATTTGGCTGAATAACTGAATACAGAATACTTAGCTAATGTTTTAGCTGAATAACTGAATACAGAATACGTAGCTAATGTTTTAGCTGAATAACTGAATACCGAATATTCTGCTAATGTTTTGGTCGAGTACTGAATATTTTCCAGCCAAATATCAATTTTCTTAAAATTCATCAAAATTATAAATAAAATTGCCATTTTAAATTGAAAATGAAATTATTGGTAATTTCAAAGGATAGATATTGAGTCTTCAGTTAGTGAATTTGTGTAATTCATGCTCACTTCCACCTTATTACAGTAGCATTCTATTTCAAGTTTCATGTTTTCCTTTTCCTAGAAATGCACTTTGACATAATCTCTTTCATAGAAAGGAATATACTCCACACAATAAAATATAATCTAATAATTTTTAATTTATGGGAAAAATTCCAATCAACATAACTTTTTAAAATTTGTTTGTTGTGTTTAGATTTGCACAGATACGGAAGAGTAGATGACTTTGCCTAATAATATTCAAAAAATCATCAACGAATAAGGCAAATATCAGGAAATACTAAAAAATTCCTAATGCATTTCGACACGATATGGGTGTAGTCTTCAGAGGATAAGAGTATCACGCTGACCGGGTTTTCCACCACCAAATCTTCAATCTCGGTTGCTCAGCAGAATGAAAAAAAAATATGTCTGTTCAAGTCAAATGTCGTGGCAAGGTCATTCTTGCCATGACATTTGACTTGAACAGACATATTGTTTTTTTGTTCCGTGGAGCAACTGACATTAAAGATTTGGCACTCAATCCAAGTGGGAAACTTGGTCAGCGTGATACTCTTATCCTCTGAAGACTACACTCATAGCGTGTCGAAATGCATTAGGAATTTTTTAGCATTTCCTGGTATTTGCCTTATTCGTTGACGATTTTTTGAGCACAGATATTTGGCAGAATACCTAAGCATTATTCAGCCAAACCGAATATTCTGCAAATAGGCCGAGTAGCAGCTGAATATTTGTCCTATCTCTAATCTTGATATAGCAAGCTCATATGAAAAATCGATTTATAAATGAAATAAAATCAAACTAACCCCAAGTCTCTTGACCAGGAGTTTGCAAGTCACTGCAGATGTGTATATAGGGTCTTTCCATGCATCTGTCAGCCCTCCAATGTGATCAGCTTTAAAATTAGTCAGGAAGAACAACTTGGCCTGAGGATATTTCTTGTCATCCCACAGATCAACAGCAATCGGAGTACCTCTAATCACATGGCCAGGCATTCTTCATAGAAAACTACAAACAGAGCATTATTACAATATTATTATGTTTAGTTTAAAAAATTTGAAATCCAGAACAGTGAAACAAAGTTTATTCAAATTAACATAACCTATATATCAACACGGCCCAGTTCAAAAAAGCAACTCAGAAAATTGCATTTTTGAGTTGCACACAAAATGAAAATCGTGGAAAGAACCTCATACCTCTATATTGGGGTGGCCAACCTTATTCCAAGCTGTGTGCCACACTAAAAATTTTAATGCACTGACCATACACAGTCCTATTTTACAGGACACAAGTTTTCTCCATTCCTGCAAATATTGTTTGATTGTCCTCTTATTGTCATAAAATGTTCGGTTTGTCACTCTTTTGAGTTCTAAATTGTTTTTATTTTTGAGTCACAAATTCCATTATCGCAATGCAGATCGCATATGTATGTAAATCAGTAGAATTTCTTACCTTCATCTAAGCATATCTTACCTACACCATTTATTTATTTACAATAACCCCAGAAGGCATGAAATGCACTTATACTGGAAGAAAAAAAATAATAATAATAGTCAGTACGGGAAGCACTTCGCATACGGAGCCAGGTCGAAATCCCCAATAGTGGAAGCAAATCTTGCGTAGGAGGCACATACAAGTTCTGATGGAAGACTGTTCCATATTCTTGCCACACGGCATCTATATCCGTGGAAAAAGCAATCCCTTCTAACCATTGGTATTCTTATTTGGAAGCGATGCCTACGTAGGTTAACTCGCCTGTCTATGATCTCAAAGAAAGGCTCTCTCGATGGTAGATAAACAATTTGGTGGACTAGTTTGTAGCACATCTTCAGATCTGCAGCGATTCTACGCCATTCCAGTGAGTGTAAACCCAGAAATTGAAGTCTCTGGCAATAAGATAGACCGCTCATGCCAGGTATTCGTTTAGTAAACGACCTCTGTGGCTTTTCGAGGAGCTGTATGTCCTTGATTTTGTAAGGGCTCCATACTTGCGAACAGAACTCCAGGGTCGAGCGAACGTACACACAGAAAGCAAATGACAACGTATGCGCATCACACTTATGGTATGCTATACGTAACATGTATGAAATTCTATTAGCTTTGCAGACTATGCCATGATAATGATCAGTGAAATCCAGAATACGGCTCATTGCAATACCTAAATCCACGCATGTATCCAATTGCTGTAACGTTTCATTACCTAGTTGGTAATATTCAGGATCGGTGCGTCTACTTAAATGCATTGATCTACTTTTTGATGATGAAATAGGTAGCTTATACTGACAACTCCACTGGAAAAGTTGCTGGCATGCAATTCTTAAGCCCCTAGTGTTTTCCACTGGAGAGAATAACTTCACGTCATCAGCGAATTGCAATAGAGAGATGGGTGACACAGCCTGAGTAATATCGTAAGTGTACAAAGTAAATAAGATCGGGCCTAACACCGATCCCTGGACAACTCCGCTTGGCACCTGACATTCTCTAGACATCACGCTGGCTACGAATGCACCATGTTGTACATAGGGGACGGAGCCTGATGATTAAGGTTTCGTGCGGGCCCCCTCCTCCCCAATAAGTTTTATAAATAGGCTTAGCCCCATACTAATTATACACGCTGCTAGAATTTGATATAGACGGTAATAAATGGTGCTTAAGAAATATATTTTCATCAGCAATTAACAAGGAACATGCAATATTGAATTGGGTAATTTGAACCTTGTCTGATCTACATATTTTATAGGATCTTTTCTATTTAAACAAACGTAGGTTAACAATAATTAAATTAGATCAATAAGTAAATGTTAAATTTTTCATCATCACTATCAAATTCCATTGGCAAAACATGTTTGCTACATAGAAAAACTATCATTTTATTCGTTTATTTATTCAGTGTTTAATGTAATTGATACTGTAATTTTGAATGTATTCTGCAATTTTTACTACTAAACCACACATGCACCTTGTCCATATTCCCCTATGGAACCTCTAACGAATTGGTACATGTTGGAATGTATTTGTGATGTGAACTAAACGTGAAGTTTTTCTGTGTGATGCTTGTTATAGTGCTGCCATTTATTTTTTGAACTATGAGTGGAAATATAACATAATGTATGAAAATATAGGCCTGTTGCTCTCTATGGAAAGACTTTACAGGGGAGATGGGTTTGCATTTGCACCCCGAAAATGAGAACCACAAAAAACCAACCACGGCCACCACTCTAGCGCCAGTGAGATTCACACCTGAGTTCTCGTAATGCAAGTTCATTGCTATGACCACTTGACCACCACAGCGGCTGTAATTTTTACTAAACCTCACTTTTCTTGTATGCCAAAAATAGACCAGACTTCAACATTCAAAAAGCTGGTGTCCTTCAATTTTTACAGCATGAAGGCAAATGCGAAGGAATATGGTGAAAACAAACGTTAACATAAAGATATCAGACTTACAAAAAAAGTATAGTTCATTATACTACACTTATTTAATCCACTTAATTTCCCAAGCTTCACTTACATTTCCCATAACCTTATATTTATGAACCATAAGCTTAACTTATATTTTCCATACACTTATGAGTGTAAGGAAAAAGTACGGCTTGGTTCAGGGAATGGAAAAAAAATCATGATTTAAAAAAAGACTAGTTTCATTAAAATTTTTTTTAATTTAAACAAATTTTCTTGTTTAAATCAGATTTTTTAAATTAAAATTAACTTATTGCTTATTAGCGATAGCAAAATTAATCTTGTGAATGATTAAGAGAAAGAATGATTTTTTTAAATCTAATTTCAAACCTAATATAGCATAAACGCATGAACTAATAAACAAAGTTTTGACAGGCACAGAATATGAACACCAAAAACCAGTTTATGTAACATGGTAGTTTGTGGAGCCTGATAGAGATAGACAGCTTTTTTCTCAGTCCAGGATATCCAGGAAACTGATATTTGCTGGATGTTATGCCGGGGTGAACTCTGAAAGAAAAGTCATCTGGTCTCTGCCATAACTCGAACCTAGGCCCTCTTGCAAACTGGGCAAGCATGCTACATCCACAGTGATAAATAATTGTCTTGTGGCAACAAGTGCTTTTATTCATAAGGGCTACTCCCTTTTGTGAAATAAATTCTTTGTGGCGATTCACTATCACAGCATTTCTCAACCAGTGGTCTGCAAAGGTGGCATAGGTGGTCCGAAGGCAGACTTGATCGAATTATTCAGCCGTTGTAATTGATATTAGTAATATATTTATGGGTTCAAATAAAATTATACCTTCATACTTAGGTTCACAATACATTATCAAGGAGAAAGCATGAAATTGATGCTAAATACAGGATATCACCAAATTTTGATAAAAAAATTCACCAAAAATTACAAATTATTGCTTTAAAAGCAATTTGCTAATCAATCTGTGTATATATAAAGAAAAATGTTTTTCACAAAAAAAAAAATATTCAAACGATTTGATGACAATATTTCACTGAGAAAATAAAATTTGGTAAACTTGGATCTTAAATAATAATCCGTAAAACATATATTGCCAATTGTCATCAAAAACATCGTCAGAGGTATGTAAATTACCAATCATAATTAAAATTTTACAAAAAATTTAGGACGAAACATTAAACCTGACAAATACAACGCCACAACAGGCAAAATGCCCAACGAGGTGGCTGAGAAAAAGATGCCCATGAAATATGGATGTCATATATTTCAAAAATACAGCAACCCAATTAAAAATACAATTAATAAAAATTATAAACAATATATACACATGATAAAAATTATACAATGCCCATAAAGAATACTTATGGTTGTCTTATTCTAAGTATGGATAGCTTCTCGATTTACCCCAACATGTTTATCGTATTTCTTTTTAAACGTGTCAATTGTGTTACAATTTACTACCTCCGGGGGTAAGCTATTTATTAACAAGATTATTAGAGAAAAATTCCCTGCGACACCATAACCTTGCATTGTCCCTCACCAATCGATACTGGTGTCCCCTTGTAAAAGCAGTCGATTGGCGGTGTACTAAAAGTTCATGGTCCATCCTATCTATCCCATTGAAAATTTTGAATCGACTTCAATCATATCTCCTCGACACCTGCATTCATCCAATGTAAACATTTTCAAAAAATGAAGTCTCTCTTCATAACTCAAGCCTCGTGTTCCAATAAGGACATGTGTAGCTCTTCTCTGCACCCCTTCAACCAAGTCTATGTCCCTCTGTAGGTATGGTCTCCAAAACCTTATAGCATACTCCAGTCCAGGACGAACTAAGCCTCGAAAAAGTGTAAGAATGACTTTAGGAGAACGCGAAGAGACCAATTTTTTTCAGACATTTTACTGGTCTTTGTTTTCAGAGATGTCAAGAAACACTCCACTATCACATATTGCACAGGATTTCTCGAGCTGGGTGTACAATGTACTATCTCTGCCCATGTTTCATATGTTTCGTTTGGGAGATGCATTTATTATTCGTTTCCAACTAACATGATGTTTAATTATTACACAATTTTATTCTTCTACAGATTTAACAAGTTTCTGGTGAAGACGGAGTCCAACTGCATCAATGTCTATACTACATTTATTATTCATTTCTATCAACACTAAAAACACAGAATTCTGTCTTTAAACAGAAAACAATTACCTCATTCTTTTATTACACTAATAATAATCTTTCAACAGATGCAGAAGTATGGCTCTTTAGTCTGTTTTTCATCAATCCCTGATTAAATTAAAATGTGTCATCCACCAATCTGAAGGATATGTCTGGGACATAGTATTTATTTAAAGACAAATCATGAAATGGATCAGCCTTAGCTATGAATTTCACAATTGCTGGTACTAAAAAAAGTATGGTAAACCCTCAGTTTATAAATGTCTTGGTTTACAGCCGACAAAAAATGGTTTGGCTTAAGAACCAATTTTGATTTACGAACATGCAAAATAGTCTAAACAAAACGGCTGGAGGAAGCATATTTCAGAAGTCAGAGATTACAAATTTTTTTTCAACAAAATTTGGTTGAAGAACTGTATTTCACCATGGTAAAATTCCCACCACCAAATACAGTCGAACCCGCTTAACATGAAACTCTGATCAGACCAAGAATTCTTTTCACGTTAACCATTCTCCATGGCAATATAATGTTAAAAAATACAATTAATATGAACCTATTAAATAGAAGATCGCTTAACGTGAAACGATGTCAACCTGAAAAAAAATGCTTTGCAGAAAAACTCTGGAAAGGTAAGAAAGGTAAGAGTTGGGTGAATGTCATTAATGTGCTAAACAACAGAGGGCACAACCTTGGTTACTGTTGGGAAGAGGGCTTTATTGCCCCCAGGTGTGTGTGTACATGTCATACGTAATTGCTGTGTCATGCATCGTCTTTAATTTTTATTCGTGTGAATGTCATTTAATGTTGTGTTAATGTCATCATTAAATGGGATTCTTTAAAATTTGCTGTCTCATCCATCTTTGCTTTTTCGTCTCATGCTACTACTCTGCACGTGCTGTGGATCGTTAGATGCTTGTTCATTCACCATGACTAACAAGCAGCAGTCAGTTCCTCTTCTGGATGAGCAAAAAATCTTGAATGAAATTAAGGACGGTAGTTTAAAAAAATGATTGAATGCTGCTGATACATAAATTTTTTGTTTCACAAATTGTGAAAAAAAAAAGAATGTTTTAAAAGAGGACTTCGTGATCACTTTAGTGTATACACTTGTACAAATTTACGGTGTATTAAATTTCAGACTAACGCAAATAGAATGTCGAAAATTCTTTTTCTGCCATGCTTATTGGTTGACATAAAAAATTCGGTTAATGTGAAAAATTTTCAAGGAACCTCGAGTCTCATGTTAATGAGATTACACTGTACAGCTCCTCTTGTCCATCCCCTGGATCAGTGAGCCATTTCAAACTTTATGAAGCTCTGAAGAAAAAAACCTTTTCAAAGATACTTTGCAATAATATCTGATGTTGTAAGAGGAGATTTCATGTCAAGATTTCTTTGACAATAAATTATAGATGATACAGTACATATTCATGAAACCATAAACATAAAGAGATGAACTCTTTATGGAAATTTTTCAGTGTTAGTTTGATGATAACCATTGGTTATGAACAAGAGCTGTTGTAAAAGTTCACACTAAAAATGCTCAGAGCCCTAGGAAAAGATTAATTCATTTTAAATTGATTACAATGGGTAAAATCATTTTGGTTTGCAAACAATTTGGTTCAAAAATAAACTTCAGGAACGAATTAAGTTCATAAACCAAGGGTAGACTGTACTATAATATTTTTTCCTTTGAAACAAAAACATTTTTTTAAGCTCTATTAATTTGATTGAAACAGGGAAAATTAGATGAACAAAGTGCCCAATCTTAATGCATCAAAAATACTTATATAGTGAACCCCCCTTTCCTTAACAGACACCCCTCTTTTAAGGCAAGATAATTATTTCCTCTTTATGTAATAAAAGTATGTATTTCATAACCCTGATTAACAGTCACCCCTTTTTACGGACAGATGTTTCGTCCCGTCGGTGTCCGCAAAAGAGGTTTTGCTGTATCTAAAAAAGTTTATATCTTTCAGTCAATATTTTTCTTTAAGTTTTCCCACATACATGAGCAAATCTAAAAATATACTCAAGCCCAAAAGTTAAGTATAACGCACAAACTACCACTCTGGACTACGTTCCAAGGCACATGCAGGATTGAATTTTCAGAGGGGCACAAAAGATTTAAGAAGGGGAAGCACAATATCCTCTAAAAGTTTTGAGTTGCTAATCTTATAAAAGCATTTCATATTTAGAAAAATTAAGATGGCATGTAAAGGTGTTTTCCTTTGATATTTTAATTTTTTTTTCAAATTATTCAAAAATGTTTTCAATTTCTGATGGTTTCGCCGGGAGAGCATGCCCTTTCCCCTTGTGCATCCCTATGACCATGTTTGCAGCGATTCTGATGGGAAATCACTGAATACAGTACATATAGTATCAATTTTTAAAGATTTTCTTAGTTGTATATTTGAATAAAAAGTCCAATTGCCAAAAAGTATAATCATTTTAAAATTAATTGTTCACTTTCATCAGTTCAATGTAATGTGGTGTAACGAAACCTTTTTGTTATGACAGCCATTAGGCTGTTCCAAACTTGAGTGGGTGAATTCAAAAACATATATATAATTCTTTTTAAATTTGCAAATTCCTATGAATTTGCAGAACTTAGAAGCATTTCAACACAATTCAACACAATCAGTTTTTTTAAGAATTTCAGATATTTACCACATTAGGCCTACCTCTTTATTACATCTTTCTTACCATAATACCATATTAAAACTTGAATGGTATGACTGAAGTTTTGCACTTGCAGTTAAAAAAAAACTCAAGTTACTATACTTTGTTGCAGTTCCTGTTTAGAATTCAATCATTCATCCTAATATTCAGTAGCCCCATTCATTCATGATAATAATCTGCACTATTTGCACAATCTCTCTGCAGCTGATATATTGAGTGCAATTAAAAATTATGTCAAGTATGCTTCTATCCACCTCATGGAGATAGTCACTCACGATGGAAAAAACATTACGATTAAAAATGTTTCTAAGCATTTCAATTGTTTGTTACATCTGATGTCTCCCAACAGCTTTGATCTATATTGTATAGGGAACGTCTGTCAATCATAATTAAGTCTTATGATAATTATTAAAATACTTTTACATTTTTGTTAAACGTGCCGTATTACTCCTTATAGTTATATATTGATAAGTAACTAGATAAATGTGCTGAATATATGAAACTAGTTATTTTCTACAAACATGCATTAATCATATTTTAAATTGTACACTAAAGAGCCAAAAAAACTGGTACAACTGCCTAATATCGTGTAGGGCTCCCGCGAGCCCGCAGAAGTGCCGCAACACGACGTGGCATGGACTCAACTAATGTCTGAAGTAGTGCTGGAGGTAATTGACACCATGAATCCTGCAGGGCTGTCCATAAATCCGTAGGAGTAAGAGGGGGTGGAGATCTCTTCTGAACAGCACGTTGCAAGGCATCTCAGATATGTTCAATAATGTTCATGTCTGGGGATATATCTGCAGCAATTTGTGGAAGGGTTGCCCGTCTGTCACGTTTAATGATTCTCGTCAGTCGTCGTTGGTCCCATTCTTGTATGATCTTTTTCCGGCCGCAGCGATGTCGTAGATTTAATTTTTTACTGGATTCCCGATATTCACGGTACACTCATGAAATGGTCGTTCGTGAAAATCCAAATTTCATCGCTACCTCGGAGATGCTATGCCCCATCTCTCGTGTGCCGGCTATAACACCATGTTCAAACTCACTTAAATCTTGATAACCTGCCATTGTAGCAGCAGTAACCGATCTAACAACTATGCCAGACACTTTTTGTGTTATATAGGCGTTGCCGACCGCAGCGCCGTACTCTGATTGGTTCCATATCTCTTTATTTGCATACGCATGCCTGTACCAGTTTTTTTGGCTCTTCAGTTTATAATATTTTTTATACTCAGATTAGCATTTTCAGCGGTAATTGAAATAATTTGTTTTAATATGTGTGCTTTATTGGAAAATTGAATATTGTACATCTTGGTGCGATATTTATAATTAAATGTTAAAAAAACATGGTTTTTAAAACATATTTGATATTATTTTACAACTAACGAGACAAAATAAAAAGAATTAATTATGTGTACTTCAACTAAACTCTAATTAATGCACATTTTTTCTACCAAAAAACCCAACCCTAATATAGTCTGTTCAACGATTAGTGCTTTCATTTACACCTTTATAAAACGGAAATGTCTAGAACCAGAATTTCATTTCAATCTCTTGACATTCATTTTGTACACAAGTTCAACTGTATAAATACTTATACCTGCAAGAGAGATAACTGCAAATATGTATGATTAAATCTTTCTTACACATCTCCGGATACGATACTTTTTTGAGAAATAGATCTGATAGGAAAGGGGGTGGAGTGTTGATATACGTGAAATCATGTTTGAAGGCTAGAGAGTGTAACGTGCAGAGAAGTGATATTGAAACCATATGGGTTGAACTTGAGAACAAAAGACGTCATAAGCTTATTGTTGGGGTTTGTTACAATCCACCGAATAGGGATCAAAACTACATAACCAAACTGCATGATGAAATTTCCTACATGTGTAAGCGAAAGAGGGTTCTCATACTAGGGGATTTCAATTACCCGGGTATTGATTGGGAGAACCTTTCATCTGGAAATCAGTATGAAAGAGACTTTCTTAAGTTGGTGCTCGAAAATTTTTTGTATCAGCATGTATCAGAAGCCACTAGGGGTACTGCTATTTTGGATTAAGTTCTTACTAGTTCTGAGGATCTAGTTGAACATGTTTCGGTGGGGGAAGAGTTTTCTTCCAGTGATCATCGTATCGTCAGTTTTCACTGTAACTTTTCCTCGGGTAAGGTTGATAACAAAAGACTGGTTCCTTGTTTTCGGAGAACTAACTTTGATGTTTTGCGAAGAAGGTTAGCGGAAGTTTTCAAAGACCGGTTGGAATCAGTAGGGGTGGTAAGTCAATGGGAAGAATTTAGTACGAAGCTGTCCTCTGTTTTGCACGACGTCATACACTTTGTTCGAAAAAAGCGTGTTTGTACATCACACCCTCTATGGTTCACGGATAGCGTGCGGAACCTTTATCTTGAAAAGAAAAGAGCATTCAGAGAGTATAAAAGTGGACGAGGTGACCTATCATTGTTTACTGATAAAAGAAGACTGTTGAAGAAAGCGATAAGGGATAGTAAAAAGCAAGTTGAATCTAGGTTGGCAGATAACATTGGCTCTGACCGAAAATCATTTTTTCGATACGTCAATAATGGATGTAAGGGGACAGTTGGCCCCCTCTCGATAGGAGGCTCTAAGGTAGAGAGCAATGTAGGCACGTGTAGTGCTTTCAATGACTTTTTCGCGTCGGTTTTTAATGGAGATAATGATATTCGATATACGGGTGTTGCATGGGGTAATAAAACGCTCAACGATATTCAAGTGGAAGACGTGGGGGTC
This sequence comes from Pholcus phalangioides, assembly GCF_987345545.1. NCBI lineage: Eukaryota > Metazoa > Arthropoda > Arachnida > Araneae > Pholcidae > Pholcus > Pholcus phalangioides. Next base: position 2,621,306 of record NW_028301608.1, on the reverse strand, counting down.
CTAAATCTTCTAAGAAATGTATGTGCAAGCAAAGCACCAGGACCAGATGATATCTATCCCAGGGTTCTCAGGGAAGGTGCTAATGAATTGTTGGGGCCAGTCGCACAGATATACAGGAGTAGTGTTGCTGAGGGTATCGTCCCGAGAGATTGGAAACTGGCTAACGTTGTTCCGATATTTAAGAAGGGTAGTAGAGAAGTGGTGTCTAATTATCGTCCAGTGAGTTTGACGAGCTCCCTCTCGAAAATTTTGGAAATTATCATCAAAAGGCAGTTTGTGAAGTGGATAGACGAGAATAATGTATTGTCGGATAATCAGCATGGGTTCAGGAAGGGGAAGTCATGTGTAACTAACCTCCTTTGCTTCTATGATTACGTGACTAAGGCTTTGGGTAAGAGCAAAAATGTCAACGTTGTTTACCTTGATTTCCAGAAGGCATTCGATCGGGTCCAACATGGCAAACTCTTGAAGCGTTTACACGAGATTGGAATAGGGGGCAACTTGCTGAATTGGATAGAATCGTGGCCAAGAGATAGGTCGCAACGAGTTATGGTGAACGGGGAATTCTCTGGTTGGACAGACGTCACAAGTGGAGTTCCTCAGGGAAGTGTCCTTGGCCCCATACTTTTTCACTTTTTATCGACAAACTCGATCAGGGTATCGATGGAATTACTAGCAAATTCGCAGATGATGTGAAGCTAATGGGGGTAATCGGAAATGAAAGCGATAGGGAGTTGCTCCAGACCAACTTAAACAAGATTGCAGCATGGGCAAATGAATGGAGCATGACGTTTAGCGTAGATAAGTGCATGGTCGCTCATTTTGGTTCGAACAACCCACGGTTCTCTTACGAGTTGAATGGTGTCACTATCCTGGATGCAACTAGAGTCACCGATTTGGGAATTCTCATTGATGAGCGACTTAAGTTTTCTGAACATTGTTCAGCGGTTGTCAAAAAAACGAATAGAATGCTTGGTCTCATTTTCAAAAAGGTCTCTTCGCGTTCTCCTAAAGTCATTCTTCCGCTTTTTCGAGGCTTAGTTCGTCCTGGAATGGAGTATGCTGTAAGGTTTTGGAGACCATACCTACAGAGGGACATAGACCTGGTTGAAGGGGTGCAGAGAAGAGCTACGCGTGTCCTTATTGGCACACAGGGCTTGAGTTATGAAGAAAGACTTCATTTTTTGAATATGTTTACATTGGATGAACGCAGGTGTCGAGGAGATATGATCGAAGTGTTCAAAATTTTCAATGGGATGGATAGGATGGACCATGAACTTTTAGTACACCGCCAATCGACTGCTTTTACAAGGGGACACCAGTATCGATTGGTGAGGGACAATGCAAGGTTATGGTGTCGCAGGGAATTTTTCTCTAATAATCTTGTTAATAAATAGCTTACCCCCGGAGGTAGTAAATTGTAACACAATTGACACGTTTAAAAAGAAATACGATAAACATGTTGGGGTAAATCGAGAAGCTATCCATTCTTAGAATAAGACAACCATAAGTATTCTTTATGGGCATTGTATAATATTTTATCATGTGTATATATTGTTTGTAATTTGTGTTAATTGCATTTTTAATTGGGTTGCTGTATTTTTGAAACATATGACAACCATATTTTTATGGGCATCTTTTTATCAGCCACCTCGTTGGGCATTTTGCCTGTTGTGGCGTTTTATTTGTATTTGTATTTAAAGAAGAGACCTATTGTATGGAATTTGAAATTACAGTGGAACCTCTTGATAACAGACACCATAGGACTGCAATTTTTATTCGCCAATGGGGAGTGTCTGTTATCATATTCTCTTCAAACCTGAATCAGAACTGACTATTTAAAAAAAATTGATATGTTCATTGCATGTCAAAATGTCCTTTAAAAAGAATTTTTTTAAAAATTAATTTGGGTTGATATCTTTACTAAGGCTGAGATCACACGGTAAAAGTTTGATAAAATCCCTTTCATGAAACTTGAAAAATCCAACCAATAAAGCTCATAGGTTACATTCGAGCAAATGCAACATTATTGGTTAAATTTTAAAGTGTAATTCCAGCCTAAGACATTTTAGTGAAGTGTGCCTCAGGTCCTAAGTTAAAACCATTTGAAGTAATTTAAAACCAATAAAAATGAGGTGCACATATTGTACTTCTAGAGTGAAGAATATATAGCAAAATACGAGGGACAGTTACTTAAGCGGATACAGGCTCCTTGCATAGGAGAAAGGGGATGGTGTGTGTAGTGGAAGGGGCAATGTTCACACCTCTGCCAATAATACAATTCTTCTACTGAAGGGAGGGGGGGGGGGGCAATCGCCCCTATTGTCATATCCCTATATCCGCTTATATATGGGCAGAGGTCCAGACTTCCAAAGTTATGTTAACAGGTGGCGGCATTAGGTTAACGGGGAGTGTCTATGGGGAAGTTCCACTTGTATGAATATAAAAACAAATGCAACACACTCAATTATCTGACAAAACTTCTACACACCAAACTGTTGCGCAAAATTAAAGGATGATTGACAAAAATATGGTATATGAAAAAAGTACTAAAAATACCCTGCAAGTACCTTGTATACATTCTTCTGTCGAACTTCTAACGAATTGGTACAGGTCGGAATGTGTGTTCCGAGTGTATGTGTGGCCCCTAACATATTTACGTTGCGAGAGTTGCACTTGTTTCACTAGTGCAGCTGAATTTTCATGTCATATAAGCATCATGTTGTAGGTCTGTCTGCTCTCTGCAGAGACTTTTACGAATGGAAGACCAGCTCGCATTGATGCCTTGAAGTTGGGAAAACCAGAGAAAACTAACTTCAGCCGACCATCACTATGTCATCAATGGGGTTCGAAACTGGATCCTCAGGATGAGAGTCCAGCACGATGACCACATGACTGCACAGCAGCGAACCAAGATATTGCTAACTTGGCCTACAACAAAGCACAGGATACAAGAAATGTTAACCCAGTCCCCAGGATATTCTCTATTTTTAGATCGGATATAAAAAACCAAACTTTTGGTGTCTCTTTATAATATAGAGTTTTGACCACATTATTTTTTTACTCCCACTGATTAACAGTTAAATTTCATTGTAACAAACTTTTTTTCCCTTATATGGACTTCTATGTGCAATCTAATAGATCTTATTGAATAATCAGACGAAAATATTTTTTCCCGTCACATTCAAAGGTAGGTTTGCTATAGCAAGGTTACACTGTACTTTATTTCAGGACTTCGAAAAAAAAAAATTAGATATACCAAACAAATATTTTAGGGGAGCCAAACATTTTTCCCCAAGAAAAATTATCAAAAACAATTTTTTGGGGCTCTTAAGGGACTTAGAGCCTGTTTTCATGCTAGTACACAGTTATAAATTATGAAAATTTTACGATGTTCTCAGACTTTATCAAAGATAGAAAATTTTAGGTGTAGCACTAATTTTTTAGTTGCCATGGCAAGCCTGGTATTTGTCAATCCCTGCTTTACTTAAACCGGTATTACACTATACAAGTTTTATAAAAAGTGCTTGTATAAAACTTGAAAAATGCAACGAATAAGCTGATGGGTTACATTCAAGCTTATCCAACCGATCAGCTCATTGGTTGTATTTTTCAAGTTTTATCAAAGCACTTTTACAGTGTAATACCGGCCTTACAATAGTATTTCTTAAAGTGTGTGTCGCCAACCTTTGCTATTGGTGTCGTGAAGAGCTAGAGGTATTGATGTTTATGTCTGTTTTTGCTTTTAAGCGTGTTTTTTATAAATGCACAGTAAACTTTTCCTGAGAGCCACAGATAAACAATAATTAGAGCAATGAAGCCACGGATGACAGAAGTTTGAGAATCACTAGTATTAACCTGTTATTTGGACGTGTTGCTCTCAAGCATATATGTAACACAAGCTTCTTATATTTTTCAAATAAAGGCATTGCATTACTTTAGCTCATTCCGGCGTTGATGTTTTTAAAGAACTAAACATTTGATTTTTACTTATGAGATGCTCATGAGGTTTCTATACAGGGTTATTCACTACCAGTGCGATAAACTTGCAGGAGAGGTGGGGGAGCACAAAGATGACTCGGAATCGCATAGCATTGTAGGGTCAGAAATGCCTCCTACATGAATAACAAATAATACTTTAATGATGAGGTTTACATTGGCAAAAGTACACATGCTACAGAAGGTGTTTGAAATTTCAACCACGAGCATTCACACAGGCTTCGCATTGGTGCCACATGGAATCCCTAGCATTCCGGTAGATTCCTAACATGTCTCGGATGTCCCCCCAGCACCTACAGAGATGTGAGTGACTAGGTCTTCAACTGATTCAATGGGGGTCTTGCACACTAATGACTTCATGTGACCCCAGCAGTAGTCGTCCAGGCATGATTGCTCCACTGATCTAGAGGCCAATCAACCCGACGATTACGCCAATCCAATAATGTTGAAATACAACGTTTAGGCATTGCCAGACATCGATGGTGTAATGATTGGGAGCCCCATCACGCTGGAACAACATTAAGCAGTGTAATGAAAATGAGGAGCATCCTCTTTTTGATTAAGTTCTGGCAGGACTTGCTGCAGGAAGATTAAGTATTTTCTACTGGCAAGACGAGGTGGTTTCCGACAATGCTGGCCCAAATATTTACAGTGAAACAGCCTTGAAATACACGTGTTTGTGTACCATGGGGTTCTCCAAAGTCCACAAATGGGCATTATGTGGATTGAAGGTTCCTTTTCTTGTAAAACTTACCTCCTCCATGAACAAAACAGACGCAGCAAATGGTATGGATTCATTTGGTTTGCTGACAGTATCCTCCATATGGTGGGTAGGGAATAATAAATACCTTATCGTTTGGCCATCGCTCAAGTACTCATAGTTGAATTTCTTTCAGCAAGATATAAGACATTCTCCTCATTGTCAGACATCCTTTGATCACTCTCGATTCATGGTAGCTCTCGCGAAACCACTATTCTCACATAACCTGTGCAGACGCACAAAGATCGTATGATGAAGATGTTGCATGCCTGTTAGGGAAACATTTCTGGTACAAGCATAGAGCAGCATGCCCATTACAGTGTGCAGCTTCATACGCAACGTGCCTGATGGATAATGTCTGAGTATTTGCCCATTCTACTACCTCAGCGACTGGATCTCAAATGCTGGTTTTCAGCAGGATCATTGTTCAGTTGAACTCCCGCACAATCCCCTCTACCACATAAAGAAGTAATTTCTGACCCTGCAATGCTATGTGATTCCGAATCGTCTTTGTGCCCCCAACCTCTCCTACAAGTTTGTCATATTAATAGTGAATCACCCTGTAATTACCAGCGTAATTGCCCAAATATAATGTCTCCCAATTTCTTGACAAGCCAAGCAAGAAAGATAATTTTCCTTGCATTTTGGAGGGAAATGCCAGGTGTACAAGAGACATATTGCTGTGCACATTCTAAAACAATGATAGAAAAATTAGCAAACAATATCATTTTTAAACAATTCAGATCTATGTAAATCATATAAATACAGTGTCCAGTGAAGTGCAATATTTCATATTCCTTTTTATTAGGCTACTGACAATAAAATATTTTGTCATATAACATTCAGATATCGCATTTGCTTAATGCAATCCCTCAAATTTTTTCTTATACTATTTCGATATTACTATGCTTGCCAATTAAAAAATGACACAATGTGTCCTCCTGGTTACCCAACATACCCATGGGGTTCCGAACTGTCCGATAATCCGGAGTTTACTGATCAAATTAAAAAAACTATACTTTTAATTCTAACAGTAATAACTATTCTGCACAAAATTTAAGTGTAAAATAATATAAATACATTTTTATCAATTGGCAAATAAAGTACGCATTCATCTCCTGGACAATAACTCTTTTTTCATCGAATATTTCCATATTTATTTTCTCTCATAGATACACAGTAGGAACTTCTTATGCAATTGTTTTTATTAAATGTATGTAACAATATGCACATATCATATATGCTTTATATACTTATATTCAAAAGTGAAAAACAAAATTATAAACGATCGAATTCAACTAAGCACGTCATTCCAAAAGTTGAGAGCATAAGTACACAAAAGCAATTATAAGTTCACATTGATAAGATGAATTCAAAAGATCTGCTACATTCGTACTTCTAATCACGAAGTAGTTTGGGGATGCAACGGAAGCACAACAGAAGGGCTAGTAGAAACTACCGCTGGATTTGAATTCACACCGAGTGAGTGGAGCGCATCAGCTGAAGCAGTTGTATTTGGAGGCATATGCATCCCATTAGATCCAAGAGTTGGATTGTTTTGAATGTACTGAAAAGAACCATTATTGGACACCTCCGATGACATTAGCTGCTTTGGAATGGCTTGGCCTGACATGGAGATTTGAGCAGCGTCTGGATGACACATACTTGCAGGGTAATTTCCCATGCCTGAGGAAACCTGAATGTTTGGATTACTTTCAGAAGGAAATGGTCTCATAGAAGCATTATATGTCTGATGGACATGATTTGTGTGGCCGACAGTTGCATAAGGGTTATACATCAATATTTGAGCTGGTATGCAGTCTTTCATAAGGTTGTGGTAGATATTCAAAGCATCTCCAAGTTCTTTACATACAGATGTCAAAGAAACATACCGCTTATCAATTCGTTCCAGTTTCTTATTTATCAGAGGAACCATCTCCAAGCAATTTTTTTCCAATTCAAACAGTTTCTCTGGCAACGGCTTATCACCTGTTGTATCAGCTTCATTTATCAAGAGAAGAACATTGTCCATTTCTGCCTCGTCTATCTCCACTTCCTTTTCAACCTCAACCACCTTCACTGTGACTTTTTCATGAAATTTAACACTTTTCTTTTCTACCTTGAGAGGAACCTCATCAGTCGCAGCATCAAGATCTGAAGTAACAAAATTTGCAGGAAAAAGTCCCTCACCCCTGTGATTTGAGCCTTTCCACCAATTCGGATCACTGTCATCAACCAGTAATATAATCTCACCAGCTTTGAATGTCAATTCATTGTCTTCAACAGCCTCAAAATCAAATATAGCTCGAACTTTCTTTGGCTCCTTAACGCTATCAATGGCTGTTAGTGATGGCACATTAGCGGCAGGATAAATAGAACTAGTAGGCTGAACTTGTAGATTGGTTTCTTTAAGGGATAATTCTATGGCTTTTGCAATGTCTTCCACTTCTTGCGTACTGGCAACTGCATCAGGATCCTCAATTTTAGACGATGTTCTACTGGATGATTTGCTCGATGAAGAAAAATCAACACCTTCTCTCTTGAGATTTTTATACATCGTAGGGATGAGGCTTAGTTGGGGATCATCTTTAAAATCTTCTTTGGCCCATTCTCGTATAAGACATTTCAGCTTGTCTACAACCTTTGGGTGACCCTTTTTTAGAATCTTCCGCATTTCTTCTTCAAATAACCTTGAACAGACTTCTAGTTTGAAGGTTTTCCCGCAGTTCTTTATGCATGCATCAAGCAGTATGAAAGCTTTCAATACAACATGTGGATCTTCGTTGTTCAACCTTTTCATGACAGCTCTCAGACAATCCTTAGATGCGGTTGGTGTGGCAACTTTGTCACATATTTCAAGAATTAGTCCCCAATCTTCAGCCGTATTTAATGGACTTGTAGCTTTTTCTATTAATCCATCAAATGGCGAACCAAAACGAAACATTTTAAACCTGAAATAAGCAATACGTTAAATATGATAGGGTAGCAGTTTTTTTTAAACCTGTTCTTTTTCAAAAATATTAGACTTTTTTAATAATGCATGATCACCAGTAACAATGTTCTAATTCAAATAAAATGTGGTGAAATAATTTAAATAATGTCTAATTTAAATGAACCCAGTTAATTTAGAGAGAGTTCTGAATATCACTGAAAATTTAATCCAAACATTCATATAAATCATGAAGAACCTGTTAACCTAACTTCACACACTGTGGTAACCAGATTCATGTGTGAAAAATATAAGAAATATACACATAGTTCAAGGTTTGACATATCACGAAAAAAATCTAAGCACCAAAAAAAAATTTTTAGGTCCAAAATTAATATTTCTTGCAACTTTCCTATGACATGATGATCCCCTTCCATTTTAGTAGGCATGCTGATATGAATTACAAAAATTTTACGTACCAATACTAATTTCTTAATCGTCATGGCAACCTGACGCCTTTGGTTTGCCAAGCCCTAACACAGTTGCACGATAAATACTGTTACTATTTGTGAAATTAACTGCAAATGTATTTGCAAGAATATTTTACTATATTTTTGCCAAGATGCATCTGTATGATACACATTCGACAAATCATTTTCTAAAATTACCTACACTGCCCTCACAGAATCTATTTACTGACCACTCATGACTTGAATTACACTACATCAAGCTGACAAAGACATTTTAAACTGAAAAAAAAAAATTAAATAGCGACACTAAGCGTTCACATCCAGATACAGTTGAATCCTGTTATAACGAACTCCAAGAGACAGGAGAAATCACTTCACTATAACAAAATTTTGTTATACAGGAATTCTAGGTTTTTGCATTGTTCCTACATAAAATTATCTGGGGGTTTAGAAAAGTATTCGTTAAAATGAAATTTTCACTATAACAGTATTTGTTAAAATGGGATTCAACTGTACGGCTTTGAATTTAGACTGAAATTTATGGTATAATAAATTTAAGGCCAGGACTACTAGGAGGCAGCAGGAGAGAATAAGTCAAGCACATTGATTTGACCCCAGTGTGTTAAATGTTGCTGTGCTAAAGCAGTTTTTGAACAGCATTCTCCTTGAATGGATTTATTATTTACTTAGATTCTAGTCTGGAAATGTCATTTTGGACTATAATGAATATTTCTTATTTAATTAATTATCTTCTTAATATTTATAAGATTTTCTTTAAAAAACCATCGTGGTTCTTCCAACAGCACTCAGCATCTGTCACTACCATAGACACAGACACAACTTAGCCAGTTTTTGAATAAGGTTATGCTTTGTGTCCTGCCAAGTCTGAACCAACCAATAGAGGTGCCAATATTTTCATTGCACAGAGAATAATAGCCTAGTCATTTCGCATATTTTAAGTCACACCAGTTGTTTATAGGTCTTTATCTGTGTTTGTGTTTTCGGCTGGTAGAATACAAGTTTTTGGTAGTTTACAAAAGTGTCTCATCCTGCCTATTCATTCAAAGGTAAGTAAAAACTAATTTTTTTGCTAGATACAGCATATCCTTTTTTTGAATCATTTTCAGATGTAAATTTTATGTTATATTTAGGTTCAATAATATTACTTGGCAATATTGCACCACAAAGCTTAGTGAAAATGGAGCAACTTTGCCAACCTAGAATTTTGTGATTTTCCCAAATTCTTGCATACTTTTACAAATAATGCATTTTTTATGTTTGTTTTAGAGATTGTTTAGCTGGCAACACAAATTAATGCCAAGTAGGGAGGCCATACATATAAAAATTATGATACTACACTACAGCCAGATTCTACAGAAGAGAATACAACTGGGAATCGATGTGGCACCAGAAGAAACCGATGGCCAATGCCGTTTTTTATTTTTTTAACGTATAAAGTTTTACTTAAGTTGCCATGTTTCCCACAGATTATGAAACTAGAGATCAAGACTAATATTTTAAGGTGGTTTTAAAGCATTTTCATACATTATTAGTTAATAAACCAGTTGAAAAAAAAAAGATGGCAAAGTTGTGTCCCTGTCTATGGTATGTCAAAAAAACTTACAGGAATAGCTTCAAATCAATGAACAATGCATACCATTTAACGTGATCACATTCGGACTCTGGATTTCAGATAACAATAACTGATAACTAGGCATATATCCAAAAACGTCAGATGGGACCAGTGTTCACCCTAATACACATTGAAATTGAATTTCTCCTTCAAATTTTGAGTGAAAATACTCCTCGAAATTTTAGGTAATATTTTTTATTAAGAGTTATTTCACTGTATTCATAAAAAATACCTCCTTTTTGTACAAAGCTACCTCTTAAAATTTTGGACAAGAGCAAAATAACTCTTCAAAATTATTTTTTGAATAACACTGAATAAGACATTTAAAGCGGATGGACATGAGACTTTTTCAAATAGGAGACCGCTTGCCACAAAGCTGGAAAACTGGAGAAAATCAACTTTTGCTGAGCACATCTGCATTGTCAACCGGGTTTGAATCTGGATCCTAGCAACGAGAGTCCAGCACAATGCCCACACGACTGCACCGCAGCGAATAAAGCACTCATATGTGCGACCGTTCCCTGTGAAAGCACAAGAGGCCCGCTATTACTCCTGATAACCTTACAAAGTGCACTGGATTCCGAGCTAAAAACATGGGTAGATTTGAATTTCACAATAAAATATTTCTGCCAGCTAAATATTGAAAAATAATTGCATTTAATACATCTTTGATAGCACAAATTCAAAACAGACACTTTTAGGCACAGTACATTTATTGGCAAGAAATCAGGACATATAGCCACCCTACCCACATTGTAATTTATTCATGACATAAGAGAAAATTACACATTAGAAGGTTCCACCACTCATTCCTCAAATTTGTCACCTGGGGCCATAGGTGTACCCAGAATTTTCTCGAGGGGAGGAAAAAGGGGTAGTTTAAAAACATAATTCTTCTGGGGGGGGGATGTACTTTTTCTCTGCAAAATAACACTATAATCTCGGCTTGACGGGGGGGGGATTCCTGCGTAAGCCACTGAGCCCCCTCCCCCCCACAATACGTTCTTGGGGTGGGTAGTTACTGGTACTATGTTCCCCACCAAGTCACCTGAAGCTCTCTAGCCATTCGTTAAGGCGGCCCTCACACTGAATTGAATTGTTCACAAAATTATTTCGATACAAGGCTAGTTTGAATGCAACTATCACTTTTGTAATCAGAGATACTTTTTATCATTGAAGGAGAAAGAATCTTGGAAGAAAAGAGAAATATTTCGTTGATCATATTAAAAAATAATTACAGTAAAATGCGTTGAGGAATAAAAATTTACCTGTTTCAAAACGATTAGAAAGTAAACACACAGGAAATAACTGTCAGCATTCAACTTATAACGTCGCTACTTCCTAGAAACAACAATGGTGACGGCGACCATTATCCATGAAACGACACAATCATGATTATACAGGGCTTTCGGCAACTAAGTGATTATCTATGATAGGAACTGAGATAGAAACAGATGGACGGACGATACCAGCTATACTTTTTTCCCAAAAAATTGAATAAAACTAATATTTCTAGCTTAATTAACTTCAATTTTTATTTTAAAATTTTGAGCTTTTAGAATTTTTTTTTAGTTTTGCTTCAGACTATATCAAAAATTGTGGGCGTGGCCATTGTTTCTGTTTTTGTTATGGGTTTCTCCATAATTATCAGCATTTGTCATCAAACATGGAGTTTTGAGTGACACGTTATTTAAACGACCTCCCGATATTTATTTATTCTTTTTTTTTTTTTGACGAGTGATGTCTCGATTTCACGAATCTATTCGCGAATTTTTAGAAGGTAAATCAGCGATTTATGATAAAAATATTTTAACTTTCGATCACAAAACATTTATTATCACTAATGTTGCTCGGTAAAGTAGCACATGCACGCAAATATGGCCCACTTATTAATAAATGAACCATTAATGAGCGAATCATTAATAAACTTCATTGTAGTTAATTCATTAATGAGAGTGTAGCTCATGTATCAAGTTAATAAAAATATGAGCACAAAGCTTTTTTATAGTACAACCATGCACTACATTGACAAATATAGCCTATATTGTTTAATTCATTGTGTTGATTATAATCATTTTCTCCTAACCAGAGGCGGATTTATGGTTTTGCCGCCTGTAGGGTGTGTTAAATCTTGTGACCTTTCTCGGCTAATTTTCTTGACCACTCATTTCCTTACATTTTTCGCCCTTGGCGATATGCCTCTGTTTCTAAGTCACTCTTTTTAACACTAGAATGATGGAAGTTGTCATTTTGGCTGCAGAGTTACTAGTGTATTTACTTACTCTGTGTAAGACATTCGATTACACAGAAACAAATGATCTCACGTCAATGAAATTTCATAAATGTTCTCATCCTCTTAAGGCTCTTGAATTCCTAAAGTATGAATATGTGGGAAGCCTTCATTTTACCATATATCACGCTTTTGACTGAGGAAATAAATAATTCCACAGTTAATAAGCAGGTTTGAAAATCTAGGTCTTGAATACCATGCACATACAAAATTGAAATTGTGGACAAAGAAAATTTCAGCCCAAAATTGTGAAATTTTGTTATTTTACTTATTGGTCTCATTGATGTTTTCAACAAAACGACTTCATTCAGTGCACAGTACGATTGGCATTGAAAAGCTGTCTCACGTATGTATTTTATATTACTTAGGATTTGATGATTATGCGCAGTTTTTTCATTCCACGCAAGAAATCTCTTCATAAATTTCATAAGCATATGCAACACTTCAAGCCTTGCCAGTAGACAGCCAAATGAAAATGAAGCCACAAATTACAAGAGCTTAAAAAATCGTAGTCAAAGCTTTTTTTTTGAAAGTAACAAAGTACTGGATTAGTTTTTGTCATAATGAGCCCTTTTGTCCGAAGTTCCAAAAAATTGGTGCATTGGTTCATCACAAAAATAACACAGAGAAAATGAATATAAAATTTTTGATAAAGAAAAATAATTTATGTAAAATTTTTCCTGTTACAATCAAAATGACCCCCACCATCATTCTAGGTAGTTTGAAATTCCCGTTGTTTTAGAGTTAATAACTCCTATGCTCACACACTCTCTAGGTCACTCACATGCTTGCACACTTCCTTAGTCACTCTTTTGATGGCTTACTGACCTGGTCCTTCATCCTCTAGCTCAGGGGGTTCTCAAACTGTGTCCTGCAGCACCCTGGTGCACCTCCAACCTTTATCAGGGGCGTCACGGAACAAAGGTTGGACAAAGATTTTTTCAAAGAGGTCCTTTGTTGAACTGCAGTGAGGAGCCACGGATAGGTAAGCATTGATTAGGGTAAGGGGTGCTGCAGCTAGAAAAAGTATGAGAATCCCCCCTGCTTCCATTTACATGCTTGTGTTACACACTAACATGCTGGCAAGCAACCCCACATCACCCTTAGAAACAACCCAGTGTCACATATTTCGCTGACATAGTCCCTCGCTCTCTGGGCAGGGCTCATTTCTAACACAAAGAAGTCCTGGAAGGAGCAGATATTAGGAGGCCCTCACGACAACAGTCAAATTTGTTTTATTGGTCAGTTAATGTATGTTTTTTGAATTTTTGGGTCCCTAAAGTTATGGGGTCCTGTGGACAGGGCTGTAACTAGGGTTGAGCAAGCGGGTCTAGTGCCCAGGTGCTGAATCAGAGGGGAGCGCCAAATTTTGCCCTTTTAAAGCTACACTGCTGGCCACCCAAATTGCAACACCAAAAAGACAAGAGATATCGCAACAATATTTATTTTGTAGATAACATGTTGACCAAGCATCAAATGATTAAATTTATAGACTTCTGTGAAGTGTGGTTCCTGCCAAAATCAGTAGCCAGAGTAGCCGCCATTGTTGGAGATCACCGCTGCCATACACCTCGGCATTGATTCAAAGAGACTTTGGATGTGTTCTTGGGGTACAGCAGACCAAGCAGCTTCCACGCGTTGCCAAAGTTGATATGGTGTGGCAGCTGGGGATGTAATCTGGGTCAATCGTTGAGCGACCATGGACCACATGTTTTCTATCGGCGAAAGATCCGGAGAGCGAGCTGGCCAGGGAAGCAATTCAACCTGGCGATTGACGAAGAACCTTTGGACAATGCGTGCCACGTGTGGTCGCGCATTATCCTGTTGAAATATGGCTGTGGGCAAGCCCTGAAGGTAAGGAAGGACAACTGGCTCCAACACCTCGGAGATGTAGCGCTGGCTTTTTAAAGTACCGGCAATGCGTATTAGAGGAGTGCGTGAGTGATATCCAATACCGCCCCATACCATAATACCCGGTGCAGGACCAGTGTGGCGGTGCATAACGCAGCTGTTCAGCATCCTCTCTCCACGGTGTCTCCAGACTCGAATCCGACCATCGTCGTGTTGCAGACAGAAGCGTGACTCGTCAGTAAAGACAATTTCATTCCATTGTGCCGTCCGCATCCTTCTTTCATCACACCATTGGCGGCGGAGACGTCTGTGGTTCTGCGTCAAGGGTAGACGAAGCAATGGACGTCTTGCGGACAGACCACTCTGCTGTAAACGGCGTCGAATGGTACGCGCAGACACTAGATGATGCGGTACAGACTGAATGTGCTGTGCTATGGTTCGTGATGTGGCTGAGCGATCCGTCACTGCCATACGCACAATATGCCTGTCATCATGTGAAGTGGTGCACTGAGGTGGATGCGATCGAACACGTCGGTTCGTCGTACCCTCCTGCATCCAACGATCACATATCCGCATTACAGTTGTTTGGTTTCGTCCCTGAAAGATAATCCACAATCTCGGTAGGCCACTATCCTTCCTCTGTCGAACTCGGATACTTGATCAAAAGATGATCGCTGTTTTCTACGAGGCATAATTGATCGTTTTTTTGAAAAAAACCACAAGAAAAACACAATTGCCGTACTTCAAATCGTCGAAATCTCCAAGCCTTAAATAGTGCTTTGAAGTGGCACCACAGGCGCGCGTGATGTGCGTCTGCACTGAAATTCTAATCATTTGCATATCTCACCTCCGCTAATGCATGTTGTAAATTTCATATTATTTGCATGCTTCCTTCAGGGTGTTGCATTTACGGTGGCCAGCAGTGTACTTCAACATTGAACAAGGGCATAAAATCATGAGCTTGCCCTGGCTGACCAGGTACCTAATTGTGAGCCTGGTCCTTGGCAAATTCCTCACTTGTCTGTGCAGAAATTGTGCCTTGTCTCTAAGCAGAGGCAAATTTATTGTTTTACTGGTATAAAAATTTTGCTGCTTTTCTGTCATTCTATTCATTTCTGGCTTAACCCATTAATGCCAGTTGGTAAGAAAATTTGCCATTCAAAATTTTAATTTTTTCTTCGCCAATAAATGGTGGGAGTGGTTCCCACTCAGTGTTTTTTCTTTCAAAAAATCAAAGTCGTCTTTGATGGGTTAATAGAAAACAGGGTTTTTTATTATAAAAAGTCAATTTTTTTTTATTTCAGTAACTATACAACCCCTTGAATGGTGTATTTGTGAGGTCTACACAGTATTTGGTTACATTTTTCTGATTGGAAGTATGTCTCTAAAATCAATGGTTTTGCCAGTACTTTGCAGCAAAAGGGGTTAACTATGCACCCTGTATAAATGCTAGTTACGTGTAGGGCTCTGATTTTTATGACGTCATATTTTAGGCATTTTTGAGCTATTCATCATATTATAGGAATTTACAACCAGTATATCTTTTTTTTAGTCATTTATCCCCAGAAATTTTTATCTTTCTTTCAAAACGAGCACAACGCAGGTCTATCACCATCTATGGGTGATTTACTACCTAGTGAATTGTGCCAGAAGTATAGCTGTGTATGTACCTAACAGTCTGAATTAGTATGTAGTGTTGTGTTTGATTTTTCAGTGCCGCCATTTATATTTCAGAAGTGAAGTGAGTGATGTGTTATGATTGAATTTGTGCTGTTTGTAGGTCTGTTGCGAGACTTTTTTAAAAGGGAGATCGGCTCGCATTTGTGCCTTGAAGTTGGGAACCACAGAAAACCAACTTCAGCCAACCACCACTGTGGTGACAGTGGGGCTCGAACCCGGGACCTTGCAACGCGAGTCCGTCACCATGACTACTCTACCACCACAGCGGCTGAAATTTTGATCTGTGGGAATTTTCTTCAGATATGTGTAGTATTCACTTATAATGAATTCTTATCTTTTCTTTTTTAAAAAAAACTATTGCATTCCTAGTGGCCACTTTTTTACTCTCTGGGAATCCCTCCCCCCTTTGTCCACCCTTTTTTCAATTCTGGTGCTGCCTAAAGTTAAGTGTTCACAGTAAGAAGTTACAAAAAACTTTTTTAGGACTTTGGAGAGAACATTTTCAGCTCCAGGTAGCCGCTGTGCAGTCATGTGGGTATCAAGAGGGATTCGTATTAGAGGACCTGCCTTCAAATCCCACCAGTGATGCATTGGTGGTTGGCTGAAATTGGTTTTCTGTTGTTTCCAACTTCAGGCGCCAATGTGAGTTCATCTCCCTGTTGAAAATCCTGCAACAGATACTAAAACCATGGCCGCAGTCAAAAAAAAAATTGACACTCTCACCTGGGGCAAGCAGTCTCTTTTAGAACAAGTTCCTCGTAATTTTGAATGACCAGACCAGACCAGAATAAAATTTTTACCCCCATGCCCAGCTCCATAGGGCTGATTGTGGGGTTACAGACGGGCTCAAGATGAGCCTATGAAGAAGAGAAAAAATATGTCAGTTAGTATGTGTGTGCATGTCAGTGGGAAGAAAAGTAGGGAAAAATTTTGACAAAATCGGGAAAAATGGTCAAAGTTTAGCTTGCAAGGTAAAATGCCACCAATCGCACTGCTTGATATGTGACGTCATGGCAAAGTTAACCTCATTGGTCCAAAACTGCTTACTGATTCCCCATTGGCTGAGGCAAGATTTCGCTTGAGGGCATGATTCAGGCTGAATTTTTTCTCGTTCAGGGCGGAAAAAAAGGGGAAAAACACCAGCCCTTACGGGCTGTAACGCAAAAACCCCTTGTCTTGATATGATGTTAGTCCTTTACGACGACAGGAACCGATCTTTTGACCATGGTGGCCGTTCTCTTGATGCTTGTTTGAAGACATCGGATGACATCCGCTAAGCCTAGATCGCCGTTGAGAGCGATGAATTTCATGATCAGCGGCTCGCTTTCCACTGCAAACACATCTATTGGGTCAGCATTGCTGCCAACGCTTGTCCCAGGTGAATAGTCCGGAGATGCTATTTCTTGAGGGCAGTTACGCTCCGTCCTAGTCGTGTTACCCACATGAGATGGGATTTGTGATGGTTTGTCCATAATACGCATCATGCGCTTGGTAGACGGTTCTTTCGAAGATTCCATCTTCCTTGCTTGCTTGAATTCCTTGCTGTAAGGTGAATAACAGCATTTCCTGTAGCTTGCCGTGTGAAACAGCTTGCAGTTGACGCACTGTGGTCTGTCCACTCCTCTAACGTTTGGACATAGGCGGGACGGGTGAGGGAGAATGCACCTGACGCATCTCTCCTCTTGCCTGCATCCGTAGCTATGATGACCCCAACGCTGACAGCGGTAACAGATGATGTTCTTCTGTGCAGCTTGTTTCCTGAATTTCTCAACCTTTACCTTGAGATGATCAATCGATTTGAGGTCCAGGATCTTTGAAGACTCCGGCACTTGTGGGAGGTCCACCTTCCATATAGGCAGTTTTCTTCCATCTCGGCGTCTTCTCAGCTGCTGTACCTTGATAACCTGAAAGTTCAAATCCTGTAAAGATAGTAAAACATCGTCATTTGAAGAGTCTATTTCTAGACCCTTAACCACATAACTGTCCGGTTTGTCACACTCGAGTAAATAAGTATGGAATTCGATGTTATTCGTCTCGCAATACTTAGTAATGAGACGATGATCATTTGCGCTTGCTGGGTTTACTGTCACTCTGTTGTTGACAGACTTTGCTTGAAAACCAGTAGGGCAGATCATGTCCAAGTCCTTGGAAATTTTTCTCCAGTTACCCATACTGGAGATATGGACTGGAGGAATTTTTCTTGGTTGACCTCTGTTAACAATAATAGGAGGTATTTCATTTGAACAAATTTGCTCACTCTCCTCCTCAGCTTGATTTGGAATTGCCGAAGGCACCTCCAAGGGCTTGAGTGGGATGGTGAGATCTCCTTCACTGACTTCAATGCTCCTCTGCGGGGAGAAAGGAACAGGAGAGAACATGAGTTTCTTTGGCGAATTTGTAGGTTGAACCGTCTTCTTCTGTGACTTCTTTCTGAAGATGTTGCACGTCGATGACAGGCTGATGGTCGACAGGATCTGGAAGCTCTCGAAAACCTGATCTGAAAGCTTGTTCCTCTCCTCTGAAGACTTGATCTTCCTCATACGCTCAACAACCTCAAAGGTCCGTCTGAAAAGTTGGTCGTCCCTGCAGATCCGTCTAGTTTGCGGGAAGTCCATGATGTAAGTAGCGTCGGCCTTCAACTTACTAGCAAGACCCGTAACATGATCCAAAATTTCGACTTTTATGTCGCCAGCTTCCTTTGACTCAGTATCTTGATCGGAGTATATCTCATACCTTCGGGACAATACAAGCCAATCTTTACGGTGGCTCGGAATTAGCGAAGTATGTAGATAACAACATTTCAAAATGTTGCCCGCCATATTTCACTACAAAATATTTCAGGAAATTACCTTCCTTTTAATTTTGAATGAACAAAAAGTAAATTTGGAGGCATAGTCCACCACACCCCCTACTTTTTCCTATTTGTGGCCTCGCCTACAACTGTATAAATATTTTCATCATTACACTTCATTCACAATTGTAAATATAGATGGCAGCGCTAACTTCACATATTTCTTTTTTTCACGTACAACGCTAGATACACACACAAATGGTTAGGTATATCAAGTATCAGTTAGGTTAGAACTTATGCACACTTTCAGCTCAACTCACATCTGACAGTGTATAAAATGGTAGTAAATTGCCCAGTGATGGTAGACCTGAGTTGTTCTCGGTTTATAAGAAAAAGGACAGATGGTACCACTGTATTTTATTTTGCTAAATATGTTAAAAGTTCCAGTGCAAAAACAATTTAATGTGCAGCAACATAGCAATTCAGCTTGAGAAACAATCAATGAGATGAAGTACGAAAGCCTGGATAACCAAGCGGAGATTGAGATGTAGTTCGGAAAGAAAATTCACATTCCTCTGTGGGGAATCAACCCACCAATCTCTCACTGTCCGGCGAGTGTTCTAACCATTGAACTACAGAGGACAGACATTTTCATTCCTTAGAGCATATGTATGAATGCTGAATGGGACTGTGCATGGACAGCCTCCTAGCTCAGCTAATAGCTCTACGACGTTAGCCCCCAGATGGCAACATATAGAGAGAAATGATGTCACTCTCCGTTGTTCACAGGAAGTACGAAAGCCTGGATAACCAAGCAGAGATCGAGATGTAGTTCGGAAAGAAAATTCACATTAAATGCTAACGTCGTAAGAGCTATTAGCTGTCCATACGCAGTCCCGTTCAGCATTCATACATATGCTCTAAGGAATGAAAATGTCTGGCCTCTGTAGTTCAATGGTTAGAACACTCGCAGGACAGTGAGAGATTGGTGGGTCGATTCCCCACAGAGGAATGTGAATTTTCTTTCCGAACTACATCTCAATCTCCACTTGGTTGTCCAGGTTTTCATACCTCATGTGAACAGCGGAGAGTGACATCGTTTCTATCTAAATCAACGAGATTTCAAAAACTAGAGTCTGCTTTATGACAAGCTTTCTTCAAATGAAGGATTTGGATGAATAACAATTGATGTTGTTTTTTCAAACTTTACAGGAGATGCAATTAATTTTTTTTTCCACCTGAGAGTAACACAGACCGTTTTTCCATCTAGCAAGGTAACTGAAATGCAATGGCACACACAACATAGACTGTTGTTCCAATTATAGAACTCACAATCGCAGCTGTGTAAAATGGTGTGGCAGCTCTTTAAAATGACATAGTAACATAATATGTTGGTTTCTGCTGGAATTAACTAAAGGAAGCTGAAGCTACATGAAATCTTATTCAGTCAAAAAATAGATTTTGCAAAAAATGTAACATAGACCGTTATTTATCTGAACCCTTCAAATATTACTCTATCTGGAAATTTCTATAAATTTAAAAAAAAACCTTTTGTGTGTGCAAAGTAATTTCTTAAAATAAAGATAGACTGCTGTTTTTCTCAGCCCAATATACCAAGGAAACAGTTATTTTCTGGATTTTATGCTGAGGTAAACTTTAAAAAAAGCCATCTGGTCTCTGTTGGGACTGAAACAAGAAGACATGTGTTAGAGTCCTGGTGGAGACCAGATGAATTTTCTTCCGAGTTCACCTCTGCATAAAATCCAGAAAATATCTGTTTCCTTGAGTTTCCTGAAATATTTCTTGGAAAAAACTAAACAATAAGTTTTTTGAAACTGCATCTCATAAAATTGTGATTCTAAAATGCACTGAAGAGTAGTTACTGTGCATAAGATAGGCATGGTTTTTATGTAAATCTGGTGAGAGAATTTTAATTAAAAAGGTAATTTGATGATATTTTTTCCTTTATTTCTCAATTAGAAGAAGCACTAACTGAAACAGAAGAGATGAAATAATGGGAAAATATTATAAGGCCATATTTTTTAATTTTAAGGTCATAAATGCTTGCATATTTTCAATAATTTTAAATCAGAGCCGTAGTTATGAGAAATTTATTTTTCAGTATAAAAAGTTCTGAAAGCAGGTGTTTTCACTATATTCGTAAATAATAAAACTTTTGACCAACATTCCCTATAATTTTTTCTACCTGCCCATACCTTGTTTTATTTATGAACCTGAGTAGTATGCAGGGTTGTTGCACTGTGTGCTATGCGACAATATGTTATATAATACTTATTCTTCCATAAACACTACTTACAACTACTACTTAAGTGTGCATGAACCTCTTAATCATTCCTCACTATGTACAACTAATCATAGGTGTATGCAGAATTTTCTTGGGGGGGAGGGTTTACTTTTTTTCCCTGCAAAATAACACTATAATCTTGACTGAAAGGGGTTGTAACCCCCCCCCCCTCTTTGCATATGCCAATGGAACTAATGCATCTGTACCCGCTCAATAATTTTCCATGCTTTGGCATAGAATGTTTGTCAGAGTTCAATGTATAACTTCATATTGAAAGCTTGTATAAAACTTTTGACTAAGCACAAGTTATTTTCAAAATTGAATAAGAATTGTTTTGTCAAGCACAGTATTGTCTTATATGTCAGTTACATACAGCAGTTTCCAAGAATATGTATATCGTTTATGAGTACTTTTGTCTCAGTTATTGATCATACTAATTGTTGTTATTATTTTTTTGTAGATGTTGGGCACTTCCTTTCCAATAGCCTTCATCAAGAAATACTGTCTTCTCGGGCAATCACGCAGAAAGAAGCCCTCTTGATGAAGTTGCAAATGCTGCACAGACTCTATCCCCAACTGCAGTTGAATTTATCTTTCAATCCTGAGGAACTAGATGGTTTCCCTTCTTCACCTGTCAGTCCAACTCCTTATATTGATATGCAAGGCAATGGCACTAAGAAAGGTATGGGTTTTTTTTACAAAATAAATTACAGTAGACTCTTGACTATGTGGTTCTCATACTATCCAGCGTAGTTAAAAATTAATACATAATAATTCTTCATGATTTCAATCTGCACAAAAAACAGTTATAGGGTGGGGCTACACAAAATTGACCATTAAAATCTTTCCCGCTATGTTAGCCTTGCCTCAGAACTCGACAGATTTTTGCACAGGTCAGAGCATAAGTGGAGGGACATTATATTGCGGAAAAGGGCTGAAAGGGAGACGTCCTTAGTAAGCTCCTCTACATCAAGGACTTTTAAAAAACTAAAAACTGTGATTTTTGACTCTTACATCTTAGGCCTACCTTTTGGCATTTGCATTATTGTTTATCAATGAAGAGTGAGATAAGTTTGAATAGTTCTTGTAAGAATTAAACTTATATTTTACGTTAATATTTGTTGTATTTTAAAAGCCCATAGTCTTTGTCCGTGATTTATAGTGTACGTGATTTTGTTTCCTCCAATCAAGATTGACATAGAAACATTTATCCTAAAAACCTAAAATGAGTCAAATATTTTTATTTTTGGACTATTGATTCTGTTAATATATTTTTAAAACGTAGTTAGTTCAGTATACATAGCAAACATTTATTAAGTGCTCACCTGTACTTACAGGCCAGAAAATATGAATAAGAGTGGGTTTTGGTATAAAAAGGGTGTTTTTGATGGTATGGGTGGAGGTAGGAAGTGAGTATTTATAGAACTCTGGCCTATCCGACTTTTCTGTTATCTGGCCCACATTAGGTCGGATAGTCCAGAGCCTACTATGTGTGATAAACCTAGTTTTTATTTATGGAGTACTCATTGGAACTCATGGATTTATAACTCATTGGATTAAACTTATAATAAGTCTAAACTGTGTGAACAGAAGCACTAGAAAGATGAGATTGAGGGGAAACAAATCTGCTCAAAGCAAGAGTAATGTTGGAATTAAAAAATACAAAACTAAAAATTCAAGAAAATCTTATTCAATAAGTCCAACAGTTCTCATCCCTTTTCTGTTAGCACTGAAACATAATAGTTTAATTTGGTGAGATTTTTTTACTAACTTTTTTGTTTAAATTTATTTTCAGCCATGAGCGACATCTTTGAAGACAGCTATGAGTTATGTGAGAGTGAAAAATCTGTTACCTCAGATTTTCTGACGTCATTGGAACTTGAAGAGAACAATATGAATGATGGTACAATTTTTTGAATTTTTTTTAAATTATTTTAAGATAAGATCATTTTATTTTTCAGCTAAAATACAGACAAAAAACATTTTGCAGCTAAGCTAGCTTGTGAGCCCCGAAAAATAATAATTGTTATATGTTTGTTGGTAAAAATATGAATATATATATATACTGAATATACTTCACATGCCAAGTATATTCGGTCAAAACTTCGTTTCAGTCTCTACAAATTTTATCACATCAAAGACAAAGTAAAACTTTCTTTCCTACTATCATTTTATTACTCGTTTTTTCACTCACATTTATTGTATGGCCTCGCTATCTGGGGCAGTGATTACATTAGTACGATTTGCTTTATTGCTCAAATACAAAAGAGAATAATCAGATCTATTACTAGCGATTACACCACCCCTATAAATGAACTTTTTTATCATTTAAATATACTTCCACTGAGATATTTGTTCTTTTATAAATCTCTAGTTCTTAAAAAAATCAGATTTGCCTACCATTAAATACATTGAGATCGTCAACCAGGCTCAGCAATACCCTACAAATTTCTCTGATACACAAAACAGTAAAGAAAAACCATTTGACTTATCTCATCCCAAAATTTTATAACAATTTCCAGAACGATGTCCTGAGTTTTACATCTCTTCCTTTGTTAAAAAAATGGCTCAAGAATTACCTATTTATCATAAACAACATTGAAGGCCCCAACATTTTGGAAATCCCAGTATGTAGATATGTGTGTGCATATACACTGAAGAGCCAAAAAAACTGGTACACCTGCCTAATATCGTGTAGGGCCCCGCGAGCCCGCAGAAGTGCTGCAACATGATATGGTATGGACTCGACTAATGTCTGAAGTAGTGCTGGAGGTAATTGACACCATGAATCCTGCAGGGCTGTCCATAAATCCGCAGGAGTAAGAGGGGGTGGAGATCTCTTCTGAACAGCAGGTTGCAAGGCATCCCAGATATGTTCAATAATGTTCATGTCTGGGGATTTTGGTGGCCAGCGGAAGTGTCTAAAGTCAGAAGAGTGTTCCTGGAGCCACTTTGTAGCAATTTTGGATGTGTGGGGTGTTGCATTGTCCTGCTGAAATTGTCCAAGTCAGTCGGAATGCACAATGGACATGAATGGGTGCAGGTGATCAGACAGTATGCTTATGTACCTGTCACCTGTCAGAGTCGTATCTAGATGTATCAGGGGTCCCATATCACGCCAACTGCACACCCCCCATACCATCACAGAGCCTCCACCAGCTTGAACAGTCCCCTGTTGACATGTAGGGTCCATGGATTCATGAGGTTGTCTCCATACCCGTACACGTCCATCAGCTCGAAGCAATTGGAACCGAGACTCGTCAGACCAGGCAATGTGTTTCCAGTCCTCAACAGTCCAATGTCGGTGTTGTCGGGCCCAGGCGAGGCGTAAAGCTTTGTGTCGTGCAGTCATCAAGGGTACACGAGTGGGCCTTTGGCTCCGAAAGCCCATATCGATGATGTTTTGTTGAATGGTCCGCACGCTGACACTTGTTGATGGCCCAGCATTGAAATCTGCAGCAATTTGCGGAAGGGTTGCATGTCTGTCACGTTTAATGATTCTCGTCAGTCGTCCTTGGTCCCGTTCTTGCATGATCTTTTTCCGGCCGCAGCGATGTCGTAGATTTAATTTTTTACCGGATTCCTGATATTCACGGTACACTCGTGAAATGGTCATACTTGAAAATCCAAATTTCATCGCTACCTCAGAGATGCTATGTCCCATCTCTCGTGCGCCGACTATAACACCACGTTCAAACTCACTTAAATCTCGATAACCTGCCATTGTAGCAGCAGTAATCGATCTAACAACTATGCCAGACACTTGTTGTGTTATATAGGCATTGCCGACCGCAGCGCCGTACTCTGATTGGTTCCATATCTCTTTATTTGCATACGCATGCCTGGACCAGTTTTTTTGGCTCTTCAGTTTATATATATGTATATACACAATTTTTTAGCTATAGATAGAATGTAATTATGTTAATAATGGATACATTTATATTTCTCTGATCATTGCCTACACCTAATAAAATGTTATTACTATTTTTTTATTGTTTTTTCTTTTTCTTTGCTAATCATGATTACACACTAATTTCATTGTGTACACCAGATTCACCAATAAATATCAATATCTGTACAAATCACGACTCATATATCAACCTATTTGTTTATATATACTACTGTGTTTTCTTCCCCCTTTTTTGTTTCTGTGTTTATAATTCTTTTCTTCTGGTTAGCTTCTCATTTTAATGGATGTATTATACACATAAATTATATACTTGATTCAACTATTAAAAATGACTGTACCCTTATGAAATTGATGTGTTCGCCAGTATGGATCCTATAGGATCCCTTGATATATATGTTTTGTTTGATTTGTATATTTTGTAATAATTAAAAGTGACAATAAAATTACAATTTGAAAAATAATAACGATACGAAAAAGAAAGAAAAGAAATTCACACACACACACACATATATATATATATAGTGGATCCCGCTTATGTTTTTCGCAAAAACCGTCATGAATGAACAGTGTAAGCGGGAAAATGCTTTAAACCGGAAATCTTAATGAGAATTAGTAGAGTTGACACCATGAAAATAAGTCTTACCAAGCGAGAAATGCTCTAAGTGGAAACATTGTAAGCAGGATTGACTGTAATATAAAGAAATAGGTAGCAACAAGAATAGAATCGATAGATTTTAAAAAAATCGACATTCAGCGACTTATGCAAGATGAAAGAAGATTACAATATCAAATAGATGATATCAATTTTCTTGAGTTAACAACCGTGATTTTAAATTTATAAAAAAAAAGATGTGTATTAAGATTGTTTAATAATTAACTGTGGAAGTAAATTAAATATTTTAAAAGCTAAATAAAAGGCAAGGTTTTGGGAACTGGTTTTATTTGGTTTGGGTGCTTGTATAGTATGACGTCTGTTTTGTCCTTTCAATCATACCTTCATGGTTATTTTGTCTTCATTCTTTTGTTTGAGAAATGGGATTGAACATAATTAATAGAGTAAAACTTTTCTGGCATATTTTGACTATTAATAGCCCTTTTCTGTATGTTCAATGAAATAATTAATTGAGTAAAAATGACATGAAGATTGATTTAAACCTTTCAGCACTGCATTATGAAAAAATGAAATAATTATCATGAAAAGTTTTTGGTAGGCCATTTTAGCTCTAATTAAGGCTTAAATTTTTTTTTTTCAAAATATTATTTATTACGCAATGATTATTGACCTTGTACCTGACAGTTTCATCAACACTATACACACTGACAATAAAAATAAAAACTACCAATTCTCTCTCTCTCTCAAATATGTTGAATACTACATAGTTATAAATATTTATTAATTTTACCACCAAAGAAAGCCATAATTTTGTTTTACACATTTGTTTGGAAACATTTTGTAAAAGCAGTGGTTTTACTGCATTAAACAAAAGTGTCGAATTTAAAAAAACTGATAGTCCCACTCCTGTCATCTGAAAATCGTAAAGTAGTTATATAGCCTTTATACATCGAAATACCATTACCCAATAACGTATGTAAGGGATGTTATAAGGTTAAAAAGTTGGTGGTACTTTAAAGTACCATAAAGGTACCATCTTAGTCTCTTGCATCTATGGTCTTTCGCAATCTATGAGGTACACCACATAGCCAAAAGTTAAAGACAGTGCTATTTCTACAATTCTCATCGTTTATTTTAACTTGAAACATGACAAAATTAATTATGCCCCATTAGTTATGTGGAATATACAGTAGACTCTCGGTAACTCGACACGTGGATAACTCGACTATCCGGATAACTCGACATCTATTATTCCCTTGGTTGTGGCACAATACTAATTTCAATGTAGGAAAACCTCTCTAACTCGACACATCTTTGGCTTAACTCCGCTTAAGTCGACTACGATTTTTGTCTCTTCACCACGACTGGTTTTTACAATTGGCCTTCTATTATCAGTTATAAGAATTTTTTGACATTTTTCATGGGTACTTTGAGAATTCTTTGTTTCTTTATTCTCTATGATGGGTCCCTCTTTTGCATTGGGGGCGGAGGGGGGTCGTGTATGTGAAGAATGAATGTTTGAAATCTGTTGGCTGGCTTATCATTTTAGTGGAGTTTCCAAAAAAGGTCTTTCATTCTTTTCATGGTCAAAAACACGTGTTGATATTGTCAGCATCCAATAGGGATGAAAATCTTATCTATTGGGCGTTTTGATATCGTCTGCTGTAAAGAATGTTTTCGGTGGAACTCAGTTTCACGATTTTTTTGAAAAAGAGTAAAAGAAAAAGAGCTAAAGCCTAGTAAGACGCTGAATATGTCATTTGGTTGTCTCTTGAACTCGCCAAAGAATATGGAGTTGCACGGAACACTGTTTCAACATTTGCCAAAAATAAGGAAAAATTTTTGTCAGCATTTGAATCTTATGAACCAAGCAGAAAATGCATAAGAAAATCAGACTTCAGTGACATAGAAGCAACTCTTTTGGGGTTCAAATCCACTTGATCTCACTCAATCCCATTATCCAGACCAATAATTCAAGAAAGCAAAGGATTTCGCAAAAAATGTCATTCAAGGTATTTTACTGCGAGCAGTGGATGGTTGACCCGATTCAAAGAGCGCCATGGCAATGTTTTTAGGAAAGTTTGTGGAAAGAGCATATCTGCATCTCAAGAAAATGTTGAAAATTGGAAGAATGATATTCTGAAACCAAAAATGATAGAAGGGTATAAAGATGCAGATGTGTTTAATTGTGATGAGACAGATTTATTTTTTCGCCTTTTGCCTAACCAAACGCTTGCCTTCGAAGGTGAAAAATGTGAAGGAGGTAAAAAACACAAAGATAGTTTGACAGTTCTTTTGGCTGCAAACTAGAAAAATTGAAACCGTTTGTTTTTTTTATCGGAAAATCAAAAACCCACAGTTCAGATGAAAAAGTATCTACACCATCTCGCCATGATGCATTGAAAGCTGTGATGCGTCGATTCCTACGCACTCAGGTAAAAGCCTAGCAATCGCGGGATAAACTGAACAGTGTAGAATTTTCGTTTTCTCTGCGGAAAGAAAAACAAATATACTTGATTATTTTTCACGAGGTAAATTTTTTCATATGTTTCGATTCTATTATGAAACAACTCCAAATTAAAATTAATGAGAGAATTAGCATTTTATGTAATCGAATTGTTTGAATGCGTATAATTACGTACACAAAAACGATCGGACAAAGATTTAGAGCGAAACCCCGCTAACTCGACATCTGCTTAAGTCAACATGTTTGTCGATACTTTTAGGGTGTCGAGTTACCGAGAGTCTACTGTATTTTACATCATGGAAAGTTTTCCCTCAGAAACATGTCTATTCATAGAGCTCACATTTTTTTAAATCCATTTCTCATATTGATGCAGATATAATTATTTTACAGACTGCAAGTACTCATCTTTGCCTGCTACACATCTTCAAGCTTTTGAAAAATATGGATTCTTAGAAAAGAAAGGAAGGGGTTAGTTCTTTTTTTTCTGTTTTAACATATATTTTTGTATTCATGAAAATGGAAAATTTAAAAGAATTAAATCTCTTGATGTATCTGATGCATATAATAGAGCCATGAAATAGACAAATAATTCTGCACTGATGTATCAGGGTTAAAAAAAATTAAATATAAGTGAGATATACTGTATTTTAACGCATGTGAGGAACCCCTTTTTGCCAAAAATTAGATCCCAAAAAGGCCGGGGGGGGGGGGGTTCTTATGCCTGCATGGTATTATAGATATATCTTTTCAACTTTTTTCCAAATTTTTAGCCCAAAAAATAAGGGGTTCCTTATGCATGTTAAAATATGGTAGATACATAAGAGAAATACTATTTATTTATATATCTTCAGAAAAAAGTTAATACTATGAAACCTCCCAACAACAACAACCACTGATGGGATCAAGCAAGTGTGGCCGTTGTTCGGACGTTACCTTTGCTCAAAGATTCAGTATTTCTGAAACATAGATTAAATTTTTTGGTCGCTTGTAAAATTATAACAGCCCATGCTGTAATTAATTGGAAAAAAACATTTTTGTAGCAAGACAAAGATTTATTTTGTATTGAAGATGAGTGGACTTTTCATGAAGGACTAATTTATTTGTGATTTGCTGTTAATTTTATTCAAAAATTTCATGAACAAAACTACATTCAGCTGCACTGTAATCCTTGTATCCTGGGACATGCATTCTTCACATCAGATTCATCCTCGGATGCAATTGGCTACTTTTTGTTGTTATCTAAGGGGCAGTATTTTCAATTAGTGCTTACGTGATTCTTTGGTCTATGTCATAGCCACTTCCCAAGTTCCAACACTAATTTCTGTTTTGTTATTTCTGAAATGCTTCTAGCGCACCCGTTAGCATCTACTTGAGGAACCCTAAGGGTTCGTGGCCCACATTGTTGAAAACCACTGACGTAGAAAATAACCAATAGTTATTTTTATGTTTGAAGGGTTCATGGAAGAAGAAACTCCTTCAAAGTGAAGCTTGAGGGTTATTTTTCTTGTGATGAAATCCATCTCTCATTTTTCTTTCAGTTTGATTTCCAAAAGTGGTCGTTATTCAGAAATCATTATTTGGAGGTTAACCTTAATGTTAATCCAATGAGATGCGTTTTGTTCCAAGAAAATGTGGCCGTTGTTCAGAGGTGACCGTTACAGGGAGAGGGTTCACTGTTTCTTAATTATTACATTTACTTACAAAGACAAAAATATTTTAAAATGTGATCTTGACTGTGCGTGTGTGATCTGATCCATAATTTTTTATGTATGGGAATTTCACGGACTGCAATTGTTGCGAAAAAAAAGTTTGCGTTTTTCTCAAAATAAATCTCTTATTTCAGTTCCTTTCCTCTATTCCTTTACAAAAAAATTTAGAGCGTTCCGGAACTTTGCAAATTTTATTTGCCCATGGCCAAGTAGCTGTATCTATGCTGTAATTCACATTCGCAAAATCTTGATACCAAATGAAATGTCCATCTACATACAAGTCTTCAACTTCTGGAATCAAAAGGCAGAAAGTCTAATGTAAAAGCATATCCAGATAAATCTTCTGATTTATTGGCATCTTTTTTTTCTAGTTCCAAGAGGCGAGGATTTTGTCTGAAGATGGGAAATGCAGATTGGATCAAGAACTGGGTCATGCCCATCAAACTTCATCGATGCTGAGGACCAATCCCAGCCAAAGACATTAATTCATGTCTTAATGCATAAAATCCATGGGTCAAAGCCAAAGATGGCCACAGTGCAATGTGTATATGAACGACGAACACGCCGTTATATACAAAGAATGCAAAGGTTTCAATTATAATAAAAAAAACGTTTATTAATGAGATGAAGCAAAGGTACGACTGACTCGAGCCGATACAAAATAACATCTGCCTCAAAAGGCGGGAAAAATAACATAGATAATAACTGTGTAAGCGGTGCCATCTAGTGGTGATACAGAGAAAAAGAATAATATGAAATACTATAGCTACACACAAACATACTCCCACCCTATCAAGAATATATACATGGTGTCATATTATTCTTGATACATAAGTAGAACACATATCTTAGCATCTGATTAACAAATTAAAAATTTCAGAAATACCCTTAGTAGTTCGAATGGCAACTACTCGAACATAACATTCTTACTAGATGAATTTTATGGCATTACCAAATATAAATATTTTTAGTAGCATCTGCATGTGAACAAAATCATTGTAGGGCTGCAATAAATGCACTGGATGTAAGTAACTGACAACTTCGAAATGAAAAGTTTCGGGCAAAACACAAAAACAGCAGTATATCCTTTTGCCGGAAGTCATTCGCGAACTCTGTGTGTTGTATGTTGACAGGTCCTGCAAAGTCAACTCCACTAGCTGAAAGAGAACGATTCAAAGAAGAATATTGCAAACGGCCTCCCACCCATAAGATACCATCACTACAACTTTCAACGAATGCATTTTCAGAAGAGACATCCCAAGAAATATGTTCAGTTGGTTCCAATGAATTAGAACGCCACATTCTCAAATGAAAACCATGCTCTTTCAAAACATCGATAAGCTGCGGCGGCAAACAAATGTTTATAGCGCTTGTCAAATCATCACAACCAAATAACATATCATCAACGTACGTGTCCTTCTTAATGACTTCAGCAACAGCTGATAAGCTCTCACAGTTCAAGGCCATCTGATGCAATGATCTAGTAGTGGGGAAGGGGGCCGATGATGTTCCGTGAGTTACCATGCACAGTTGATAATTCTCTTGAAAATGCCTCTCATAAAATTCCTCCTCAGGGGAGAGACAGTTTTCATGGGACACTGTAGGAATCTTGTCAGAGACATGAAGTGTTTCATCGATATCCAATTCAGAATGAAGACATATCAAACTAGCATTAGACTGACAGTTATTATTAGCTTCATTAAATTTTGCAGGGATCTTTCCTGACAGCACCCAACCAAACAATGTATTTTGGGCGATAAGTGCACTATATTTATCCCGTATTTGCCTGGGCGTATCAAAAAGAAAAAATGTTCAGCTCCAATAATAATGTCAATATTTTTATACTTATCAAAGTAAGCATCAGCTAATTTAAGTGAATCAGCATAAGAATTCAGTTCATCGGAACGAACAAACTCAGTAGGCAATGGAGCTGTTAACTTTCTCAAAATATACAAATTAATGTCAATATAATGACTATCATCATAGGCAGAATATAATTTTAAGTTCACTAACCCTCTAGTGGTACCGGCATCAACAGCTGCTACTCCTTTCACAGTAAAGCGGACATTTTTGTGGGGAATGCTCAATGCTTGGACACATGCCTCACTAATAAAGGAACACTGAGAGCCCAAGTCGAGAAGTGCACGGATAGCATGACAGTTACCTGATGTATCTAAGATGCACACTTGAGCCGTGGGCAATAGCGTACAGAAAGAAACATTAGCGGAAATATTTGATTGCAACACTGTGGATTCATGCACCTTAGACTCGATAGATACAGGCATATCCGATAACGTTGCGGTAACACTAGTGGACACAACTTCGTGCAAAGTTGAATGATGCCGCTGATCACATCGCGAACACCTGAACGATGATGAGCATTCATAAACCTTGTGAGAGCTGGAGAAACAGTTGAAACATAACTGTTTCTTGCAAACGAAGTTTTTTCTCTCGGCCACTGACCATGACTTGAAAATGTTACACTTATGTAGCCCGTGAGGTCCGTTGCAAGATGGACAGCTCTTGATGAGACTGCTAGGTGACGATGTTGATTTCTGTGGCATCTTAATTCCGCTTGCTGACCTTTCAGGATTGAAGATCTCGAGGACAGCGCATCTTGAATTGAGAAACTCAAGGAAGTTTTCGAACTTTGGAAAATCTTGTTCTGCTGTCTTTTGAGTCCAAAGCTGTCGTGTTTCCGGATCTACCTTGTCCAGCAGGATTTGAATGAGCCAATGAATAAATCCTCGTCCAAGCATTCGTCATGGCGAATGAATTCCTCGAAGACATTCTCGAGCCTGTCCAATCTGGTCTTGATGTCCACGTGGTCGAACTCGGTTGCGCTTTCGATGAAATGCTGGATTCTTGTGATCGAGGCCTTAGCTCTTCCTCGATGAGCAACGATGTCCTTAGTTGACATGATATGGACTACTTTATGCAGTGAGTCCCTGTTCGGGTGCCAAAAAATGTATACGAACAACGAATGCACTGTTATATACGGAGAACGCAAAGGTTTCAATTATAATAAAAAAATTTTATTAATGAGATGAAGCAAAGGTACGACTGACTCGAGCCAATACAAAATAACATCTGCCTCAAAAAGCGGGAAAAGTAACATACATAATAATTGTGTAAGCTGTGCCATCTAGTGGCGATACAGAGAAAAATAATAATATGAAATACTATAGCTACACACAAACACAATGCATTCTTACAACATCAGCTCACGTTTCTCATACTGTCTTAGTAAATGCACATCTAATTTTTCATATACAGAAATGTTGCTTTTTCTACCTATTCTGTGAAGATAGAACTATTCTAGGTTTACATACAACACTTATTTGATCAAGTCTACATCAATCTGCATGAAAATATTCATGTCTTCATTATCCGTTTTCTGTCAGATATGTTGTAGTTTTTTTAAACAAAGAGAAAAAAGTAATTTGACATTTTAGGATTCATTCAGTCCACTTAGTGCATTTTTTTATATCACTGATATGCACAAGATGAACCTCTTAGAAGATGAAAATTCAAATTACAACCATAATGTTAATTTGAGCTCTATGACTTAAACATTTCATGAACTGCACTTGTAAATTTCTGCAACCTTCCAATTTTTTTAAACAAGTGTGTATGCAATGAAGGAAAGGGACTGGAATATTTATTTTGAGAAAAGCTCATGTTTTTTTTGACAATTTAAGTTTTATTTTGTTCATAAAACATTAATCTTCAATGGTTTTGTTAAAGAGAGGTGTGAACAAGTCGGTGTCAGAAAGAAGACTATTTATTATACAAGAGAGGATACAATATAC
This sequence comes from Pholcus phalangioides, assembly GCF_987345545.1. Lineage (NCBI taxonomy): Eukaryota > Metazoa > Arthropoda > Arachnida > Araneae > Pholcidae > Pholcus > Pholcus phalangioides. The sequence goes on along the minus strand of NW_028301608.1, from coordinate 2,588,087 downwards.
AAGCACACACCTTACGCAGATAACTGCGAATGACCGGTTCATGGACATGAAGCATCATCTATACACATACATATATAGCATAAACTAGTGCGATTACATTTCTGTAACAAATTTATCATTATATGTTGAGAAAGATACCCTTTCCACTTGTTAATACAAAATATATGGAAAAGTGGCTATATGTAGAGATGCTGATCTTTTTGAAAAGAAAAATTTATCTCTGCCTTCATAGGGACTTAACCCCAGTCTCTCATACCATTAGCGATGCCGGAAGTCAAAAATGTTTGGTATTGCTCGAGTAATGAACATAATGTTCATTTGGATATGTATGAAGACCATACGTCACACATTCAACAAAAATGTCCCGTTTTAAATCTCCCATCGTCCGAACTGAGTATGGGCTATATTTGAATGATGGTTGGTGTTGCTTGAACAACATGAGCATATATGTTCCGGCATCCCCGCATACAATGGATGAGTGCTTTACCCAGTGCTATCTTAATACATGGGTCCATCCGGGCACCTCAAGAGAAGAGGGGCCTCAAAAAATTGAGAAGTAGTTAATTTTTTCCGAGAATTTCTCAGGTAGGGCCTCAGAAAAATAACTTGGCCCATGCTGCTGTTAAGACGGCTCTGGCTCTACCACTACCACTAAACAGTATTGTGAATAGCTGCTGAAGGGCATAAATAACATCAGGACCATCAGATGGTGACATAGTCTATAGGTAGAGGAAGATGCTGCCATCTGGTGGCTCTGATGTTATTTATGAACAATTAGCTGATTGTTGTGTCACCGTCCATTGCATGATGCTGTTCAGCATATATATGCTCCAAGAAAAAAATATTTTATCCACTTTCATAGCTTAGTAGTAGAGCGCTTGTCTGGCATATGAGAGACCAGGATTTGAGTCCTCATGGAGGCAGAGATAAATTTTTCTTTCCAAAAGAAAACCAACATCTCTACACATAGCCAGTCTTCTTTATATCCTGTATTATTACATATTTGCCATTTTTTATCATATTTTCATTTTCAGAGAGATTTGGAGGTTTGATAAACAAATATCAGAGGCGGTGGTATGGAATCAAAGATGGCTTGATGTATTATTACGAAAAATCGACAGATCAGACTCAAAAAGGCGTAATTCAGCTTTCCGGCTATGAGATAAGGGAAGTCCAAGCAAAAGAAAACAAGAAAAAGAATTATTACAGCTTTGAACTCGTCTGCCCTGGAAAACACACTTATCAGGCAAGTGATTTTTTATCATTATAATTTTTATGTTGCTTGAAAAAAATCATTGTCCAAATGACCTTTGTTATCATATCAAACAAATAGTGATGAACCAAAAGCAGGTACAATATATGTATCATGATCTGAATTTTATATATATATATATAATCATTATCAAATATAATCTCTGAAGACTATGTTTTTCTTCTGACTGAGATTTCCTTAATTTTGTGTGCGATATATTTTTTAGCACTTTGACTACCACCTAAATGAGAAAAAAGTTTTAAAGTTCAAAAGAAAAAATTGTGTATTTTATGATTACTTGTCTTCATAAAAAAGAATTACATGCATCGAAAACTGTGTTCTAGAATTTTTTTGGTAACTTTGTGTGCAGCTTCATCAGGAATTAGGATAATATGAATCATGTTGTATTTTGTGGTGTATAATTCATTTTATCCTAATAAGGTAAAGTATAATAAGAAAAAAAATTCTTTTTTTCATCACCAGTTCATAGCTGTATCAGAGAAGGATATGAAACAGTGGATTGCTGCCATTGAAAAACACAACAGAGGTAATTATTTTATTTGTTCCAAAATTTATTTATCAGAATTAATTTCCATTGTTGATTTTGTTCACAATTATTCAATGTACACTCTGCTGCTGCTGAATATGGCAGCATGGATTTATTCTATTTACTACTAGGAAGGAACAGATTTAAATTTTTATCAACTGAAATTTTGTCAGTGATTATCCAAGCAATTCCTTTTTTTTCACATTTTGCTTATGTTTATGGGTGGCTTAATTTTTCGTCATCTATGGAAAGGGAAGAAAATCCCTTCCACAATCAATCCTTCAATTGTAATCTTGGGGATGTCCTTTATGCCCACACCTTGCTCTCTCAAGTCAAAATTGGGTCCTGCTTAAAATGCAAATAAATAGTAACCCTATGAAAAAGTGAATGATTATAGGCATGAACAATCTTCAAAAAATTGCCACTAGTATTTTTCTTTTATTACTGATACAGTGATACCTTGGCTTATGACGATTTTTTTGACATTTTTCTGCCTCGGCTAATGAGCATTTTAGTTGATATGAGTGCATGAGCTAAAATAAATGAGCTGAATTTTCATGCAAATTAAAATGTTTGAGTCCAGTGAATAACTGTTATTTGAGCCAGATTAATTTATATTCAACTCAGAATTACTTTCCACATACACCTCTGTTTCTGTTTCGGAACAGTTTTGAGCCATTTCATGTAAAATGAATGATTAAGCTAAGGGAAAATGAGGTTTCAGACTTGAATGATTTTAGTGGATACAATAAGCCTCTTAATACCAAACTGAACAGTCTAGGAACATATCTTTCTTATCTGCGTGTGTGTGAAAGAGAAAGGAGGTGACTATATCAAATTGCACATCACCTCACACATTTTATTTTTTCCACTATGGCTGACAAGCCAATCTGCATAGCTAACACAAAATGCAAAATAAAATATTTGTTCAGTTTCCCCCCCCCCCTTTAAATTCCCCCTTCATCAAATTGTGATGGTATCCATCTCAGCCTTTGATCAGTTTCTTTTCTTTTTTTATGGTGCTACTTATTTTATGAAATTTATCTTCAAATTTTGGATCATTTCTGGAACAAATTTAACGATTTTCCTTAGAAACCTATGGAAAATCACTAATGTGATTCCAGAATGAATCATCTTTGTTAGCTGAGGTATCACTGTATATTTTGATAAGGTCTAAAAGGAATGTTTTATGATAGTGATAGTTATAAAAATATGAAAATTCTTTGAGTAAAATTTTTGAAACGAAAATTAATACCAAGAGAATATTTCAGTGATGATAGCTCTAGTAAAACTCTTAGCATTGCTTTTTTAATTATTCGCTCTCTAAGTAAGATTAAAATTTATTTTACATTTTTATATTTATATATTAATCTTGAAATTTAAGTAAAAACCATAAATATATATTCTGCTTCACAGGTTACGGGAAATCTACATTAAAAGACAACAGCTCTCCAGACAAGATAAATGATAATGCAAACATCTATGATGACTCTTACAATGCTGAAGAAATCTATGAAATGGTTGAAGATGAGGAACAGAATCTCAAAAGGAATTCTCTTGCACTTGACACCAATGATGTCAGTAATATTCACAGTAATAGAAGCAGTCGAGAGGACTCTAGCAACAACAACACATCACATATATTTGATTACCAGAATATGTACGTTGGTCTGTGGGACTGTAAAGCTGACGATGAAAGTGAATTAGACTTTCACTATGGTGATGTTATTAGAATACTCAGCAAAGAGCATGATCCATATGCCTGGTGGATAGGTGAACTCAATGGTAAAATAGGTTTCGTGCCAAAGGCATATCTGATGGAAGCGTATAGTACATATTAGGTTCCATTATGCATTGAGATGCTCACGACTATTGCATTTAGGTTTTATTTTACACTTTTGTATTATTTTTCCTTTTACTTTGTTAAAGTTTCTTGCATTTTTTTTTGTTCTATGTGTGTGGGTTTGAGAGACAGTTTTTGAAGTAGCTAAAAATGAAGTTGCTTCAAATGTGAAGTTATATCCATGTAACTGCATTGTGTAATGGGATGTATTTTTTACTCTTATTTGACAAACAGGAACATTTTTTAACCCTCTGTTCGGCACAATATAAGGCAATGTAAAACCAGGTTGTGGTGTGCACGATGGAGGGTTAATATTCCAGAGACCACTTAACTGAAATACGAAGTGAACGAGAAGTCCTGGATACATTTTCAAAATTAATAGCATATCAACCAATTGACATAAAAGGTGCAATTTGAACTAAAATACTTAACATGACCTAGAGTTTTTTGATAGATTAATAATTGCAGCGGCAATCCCAAGATATCTTGTCAAACTTGATCTGCTTTATTTTGGTCACCCCGAAATATCTCAGGTTCTTAACACAATTTTATTTCTAATGTTACAGTTATAATGCAGATCAGGAAAATTTTAAAAATTGCCTAAAGGGATAAAAAAAAATTTGAATTTTACTCACAGGTAACGCTGTAGAATGAAAAACTTCAGTGTAACATATAAAATGCAACACAAACAGTGCATAATTAATGTTTATGATAATATGCGTTGCATAAAACTATCACATTTCAATATGAGCATCATTTTTTAACTCAGGTTACATCTAAACGAGTGAAAGGGTGTTCTTGTTGGAACATGGGTAGTTTTATGTAACACAAATTGTCATCAACATTTTTTTTTATGCACTGTTTTTATGTCTTATTGTTTTTTTTTTCATTCTACAGCTAACTACTCCATGATGAGTAGTTTAGTTCAAACCACACCTTTTCATGTCAATTGGTTGATTTATTATTAATTTTCAAAAATGTGTCCAGGACTTCTTGTAAAGAAAAGGAACATTTAGATATTTTAACTTATGTGTTAAGTGATATCACTTCAAAAATCACTCAATATGCCAAAGTCATATTGACATGTTCAATATTTCCTCTAATGGCTCTATATTTTCTTCCTTGAATAATAAATATTGCATTTGTTTTTTTTTAAACAGGAACATAACTTTGGAACTGTAAACACAAATATTGGCTAACTTTATATATGAAATCTTATTCACACTTAAAGAAGTAAAAACATACTTATTACATTAAAAATTCCTGTTCATCAAAAATTATTTCCAAATTGATCAGATTAGCATTTTCGTCTTCACTAGTGTATTACAACTATGGGCAACTTTCTATTGTTTTACACCTTTCTGGGTGAAATGTGTGTATGTAATGGTTCACATTGTGTATGTATGGGGGCGTACCCGAAAATAACCAGAATCACCTTATGGTTAGCAGAGTATCCGTAGTACATGGTTCTCCCACTAGGTAAGCGTAAAACTACTCCCCTTGAGCTAATGTGCTGTTGTTTGGGAAGGTTGTGTTTGGCGTCTGTGAATTTTTTTGTGGAAGCTGTTTAGCTTGTTCCTCGTTTCTGGTCATAGTAGACTTACATGAACAGTGTGGGTCTGTGAAGTTTTGCTTCTTGCTCGGGAAAAAAGCAGCAGAAACTGTTGAGATGTTAGAAACAGCTTATGAAGATGCTGCTAAGAGTTAAACGTAAGTGTATGAATGCTTTTTTACAAGCTAGCTGCTAAGAAGATTGTACAATAGCATACGAAGAAAAGACCAGATTTATGAGAGACAGGCAGATGGTTTTTGCATCATGACAATGCTTCGTTTCACATATCCCTCACAGTGCACCAACTGTTAACAAGAAACAGTACGACTACTGTACCCCCGCCTGGACTATTCCCCCAATTTAGCTCCATGTGACTTTCCTTTATTCCTACAGATGAAGTGAGATCTGAAATAAAAGTGTTTTGCCAACATGGATGAAGTGAAAATAAAAATGATGGAGGCACTGTCTGGTATCACTACAGATGAATTTCAAAAATGTTTTGAATAATGGAAAAAAGATTTGACAAGTGTATTATCCCCACCAGAGGGTACTTTCAAGGAAATAGAAGAATTTTTGTAAAACATTTAATAAGGAGATTGTAAAAAAAAAATTCTGGTTACTTTTGGGTACCCCTCCTCTCATATTTGGTGGTGTGAGTGAAGTTGGTTCTTCCATCTATACTCAAAATTGTGAGTGAAGTAATGATTGAATATTTGTAACCCTTGTGGGATCTGTTTATGTCTTTGGTGAGATTTTTTAAACAGGGAATTAGCTCACATTTAAGCCTCAAAGTTGGAAATTATATTCGTGTATATAATTATTCTGTACAATATAATTGTGTTTAAGGCTGTATCTCCAGGCAGTTAACTCGTCGGTAAAGGTGACCTAGTTCAGATTGGCTGGTAGCTGTGTCTTTGCATTCTCTGGGTCTTAGTGGCCTTCTGCAAATTTAGCTTTATATGTAGGTCGTTTGATAAGTAAAGTATATCTCCATGAGATAGCAGCATGATCACTTTCAAATTATTATGACTATAAGTATGACTCTTTAAAACGTGTCACAACAAGTTGGAGTTCAAAAGAGCTTTGCAGTTTATTTTTTTGGTTCCGTTCCAAGTTTGAGTTGTAGCAGTTATTTTAGAGATGTATAATCATAAGTGCTGTGCAGTAAACAATTTTTTTAAATCTGAAATAGTTGCAAGCTGCCTAGATTAAACCTGAATAAGAATAAGTTTATAGAGACTCCACCATCATTAAAGACCATTTATTTTTGGATCAACAAATTTAAACAGGCCATACATCCACCGAAGAAGAAGCATCCTGGGCATCTGGTTTAGGTCACCACCATGGAAATCATTGAGAAAGTCCATGGTATCATCATGGAAGATCACAGATTGGAATTGCTTGAGATATCTGATTTTGTTGGTATTTAAATAGAATGGGTTCACAATATTCTCCATAAGAAATTGAAAAGCCATTTTTTGCAAGATGAGTGCTGCGATTGTTGACAATTGATCAAAAGGGAATGCAAAAGACATTTCAAAAGAGCACTTGTCAATATTAGCTCATAACCTGAAGACTTTCCCCATTGATTTTTGACCATGGTTTCACCACTATACGCTTGAGTCAAAACAACATTCAAAGTAGTGGATGAAGCATGGTAAAACTGCACTAAACAAAGCAAAGGCTGTTTTGTCTGCTGGAAAAGTGATGGCATCATTTGATTCTCAAGACATTGTCTGTTCCAGAAAGGTCAGACAATAATAAGAGAACAACATTATGCCATATTTCTGGGAAATTTAAAAGAACCGCAGAAACGGCAAAGGTTTACTTACAAGAAAAGGCCTATTTCACTAAGAAAATCCTCCATCCCACAGATCCATCATTGCAATGGTCAAATCAGATGAATTGGGCTTTGTATAGGTAAATCTCTCATCCACTGAATTCTACAGATTTGGCCCCACGTGACTTTTTCCTGTTCCTAAACTTGAAAGTTTGCTGCTATGGTGGTCTAGTGACAGACTTGCATTGCGAGAACAAACCCTACCACTGCCACAGGGGTCGTCAGCTGAAGTTGGAAACCACAGAAAACCAACTTTGAGATGGAAATGCAAGCCGATCTCCCTTTAGAAAAGTCTCGCCACAAAGAGCAACTGGCCTACAACAGTACAAATATCAAACTTCACTCAGAATTTGGAATATAGATGGCACCCCTAAAATAATTCACTCAACTTTATATATGCAGTCAGACTGTTAGGTACACATACTCACACTTCTGGAACAACTCAATCGGTAGTAAATTGCCCATGATGATAGACTGCAGTTGGTTGTGCTTGGTTTGAAAGAAAGAAACTTGAAAGTTCAGCTTGGTGGAAATTCTGTTTTTCTCATCAAATTAAAAGACCATTGCAGCCATAAATGACCACTTTGAGGGCTTAGAGAAAACATGATTTTCTGACCAGATAGAGATACTTGAAAATTATCTGAGAAAGTGTGTGGAGCTTGAAGGAGACAATATGAAAAACAAAATAGAACTTGTCCAAAAAAAAAATTTTAATCACCATTTCTTACCTTACTTATCAAACGACCCTCTTATATTGGTAATAATCGTAGTGTATGATATGAGTGTTTAAGGCTTTGTCTCTTGGCAGTTAACATTTGGGTAGTTGTGGCTTCGTTTATATTGAATGACAACTGAATCATCACATTCTCTGGTTCTTACAAATGGTTTGTTACAAATTTAGTTTTATACAAGGGGTGGAAGGTGCTCTATTACTTGATGGGATGCTGGTGATCAATTTTTTTTTACACATTTCTGCTATTGTGGGGGAGGGGGGGGGTGCAAGACCCAAAATTTTGTATGAGAATGGGAACCTCAAGATGTGTGCATGGTATAAGTGCGACAAAGTTTTAGTTTAAAATTTTTGTGAAAGTTGAAATGTAGATTCTTCTCATATTTGAAAAAAAAAAAAATCACCAGAAATTTCGAAAACAGAATGTCATGTTAGTGCATACATGTCACCCTTGGGACAAAGCCTCTCCACAATTTTCACTGATGGAAGAGGGGGTGATTCCCCCCCCCCCGCCAATTTTTTCCACTTCATGACTATTATATGATTTCAGATTTTTCTTTTCTTCAACTTGACCATACCCAGCTTCGACGAACATTTAAAACGTTTTCTTTTGTTTAAGTTTTAGCCTGTTTGTTGTGAATATTTCTCACAAAATCAATTCCTTGATTTTTTGGTCAGGGCGCTGTCACTGCTTCATTTGCCATCCATTTTCCACTTTATAAAAACTTATCCATGAAAAATGCTATGAAGAAACTTGGTAAATCAGAGTGTCTACCAAAAGCAAAATTCTGTGACTTTTTCTTATTCGCAGGGCTCCCGCTTAAAAAGTTAGAAAAAGTAGGATGGGGGAGGGTGTCCCCCTTAGACAACATAACCATGGCATAATAAAAAAAATCCCTAGAATTATTTTTTTTTGAAAATTTTTAAAATTAATTTTTTTCCCCATAGCACACTATTTCAGTATCCTGTAAGATTGACTCAAGCCAAAGCAAAATTACAGAAATTACAGAAAAAATTACAAATTTTTTTTTTTTAAATAGGCGTCTTAGCAACCACAGATAATTCTTTTCTGCTCTCCTCACAATATATATATTACATTCTTTTTTTGGAAGTCTTCCACAGTCCAGTCTGTCAACTCTCTTCAACAATACACACGGCAAATTATGAAGATATGTAAGTTTTTTTAAGAATGACACGTTTTGGATACCACTTCCAAAAGCAAAATGTGTAAATTAAAAGGTCCAATATAAATAAGTCAAGGAGGACTAGATGGTTTTACTATGTTGACCATGTCTTTTAAAAAGGATTTGTTTAAATTTCAGTGGTCAGTACCAGCATAATCGTTTTTGACAAATGAAGCACTTTCATTTCTAGCTCTTTACTTGAGCATTGTAAATATTGTTTGTGCCTCCGCATGCCCTAAAAATACAGAAGAAAATTGAACGCTATTAGGTATCATCAACGTCACAAAACCTAGAATAGGTTTATCTACCTAACTGCTTTGTTATGCAAACTGTTGTTTCACCTATACACAAAAAGTGCACCGTAATTTGCAACGATTAATGTTAGTTACTGTCCAAGACCACATGAAGTAGTAAATACAAAAAACTTTTTTCAGCCAGGCAGAAGTTTTTAATGACTATTCTACTTGTAAAACCCTCAAACTAAGCAAATAAAAAATTACTAAACCACCAAATGGTCCACATACACCCCGTCCCCAAATAACCTTAAAAAAAATACAATTTCTGCTTTGGCAGAATCATTAATTGCAATCTATTACATTTGTATTATTTGGCATTATGTCCATGATTCTCTTCTCAATAAAAATCAATTATATGAATTTTGTTTAAAAAGTAGGAAAAGTGGGACATTTTACCAAAAAGTAGGTAAAGAAGGATGAGTGGGAGCCCTGCTGGACTGTTTTCTTATATCAGTTGTTCCCAAACTGTGAGTAACGACCACCTGGGCGGGGGGTTTGAGTCAATAAAATAGAGGGTCTTAATGAAAGGGGGAGCACAAGTAAATTAACAAAAAAACCCCTGAATTTTGTATTAAATTTTTAAAAACTTTTAAATTTAACATTGATTGAAATACAATGCTCCATAGAAACTGCACCCTAAGGGCTCAAGCCACAACCCCCCCCCCCCCCCGCAAAAGCATAAGTGAATACAGGTTGTTTCCCTAACAAGGTGGGGAGACTAATGTCCACCTTTGAGCAAAGCCGCTTGCTTGAAAGTTCTCTATTAAAAAGAAAAGTCTATTGAAAACTCTTCATGCAGCTTTGTATCGGAGTTTCTTCGCTACAGCTACGACAAAACTTTACAAAGTGGGCGCACCCGCATTCAGGGCCACAACTAGATGGGGGGCAGGCGGGTCTCGTGCCCGGGTGACCAAGCATCTAGTTGCGGCCCTGCCCGCATTCCTTTAAAACGCGTTCTGCGAATGCACTACTGAACGCACTATTGATCTATATTAAGCCGAGTGCACAACAGCAGCATTGTGCTGCGACGCATAGTGGGCTCAGAACAGAGCAAAAGACCCGTGAATGGAGCAAGGTGTGATAGATTGAGCTGTTTGTTCAGTCGGTTCAACGTGGTCAGCTGAAGTTGGTTTCCAACTTCGAGGCGCAAATGCGAGCCAATCTCCCTATGAAAAAGTCTCGCCACAGAGAGCAACAAGCCTACAACGATGAATTATTCAATCATTACACTTCACACAGTTAGAAAAACTGGTGGCAGCACTACACATAAGCATTACACAGAAACAAACTTGACGTCAGGTTTCACTACACGTACCGATTCGTTAGAGGTTCCGCAGAGGAATATGGACGGGGTGCATGTATGGTTTAGTAGTAGTCGGTTCAACGATCGGCGCGACTGTCGAAATCGGCAGTTTGCCGTCGGAATCGACACGCATCGCCAGACAGGGATGTGCATCAGAAGAAAACGCGTCTTAATAGAATGTGCACGAATGAACCCATTTCTTTACTGATGGCATTAACGCGGTTAGGCAAAACATCGCAGGTAAAATAAAATAAATTTTTAAAAAATTTAAAAAAACGTTTCTTATATATACGAGAGCCAAAACCATCGTTTAAGGGTACAAACATAGTCCAGCCATGGAGCTTATATTACTAGTAGCCCTTACGAAGGACGCAGATTTCACATATTCCTTTTCATATTCACATTTTTCTGTCCAATATTTGACGCTTGTTATTTGCTCTATCATCTTGCTTAGGTGTCCGTCTAGATCAGGCGTCTTCAATCCGTTGCTCGTGTCCGATTTGATGCTTGCGAGCACTTGATCAACGTTTCATTTAAACACCTTGTGCAAATTGCATTCAATTATTAAAATCATCCGGATTTCATGCATTCGTATGTCAAACATGACGTAAGAGTGCTCTTCTTTTGATGATGGGTACAGGCAGTGCTCGCGACTGGAAAAAGGTTAAAGACCTCTGGTCTAGATCGCAAGCTTGTTACAGTATTCCAATGGTTCACTTTCGTCAGCTGCGTCCCTTGCATAATTCATGGTTCGTCAGCGGCTTCCCAAGAAGTTTGGCAGGTTTTTGCCATATAAAAGAACCATTTTAAAGCATAGGTTTTGTGCGCACAAATCCATATTTTGAGTTCGAAACGACGCTCCAGAGCCCTGACGCTCACTTTTGGAAGCACTGTTACTCCTTTAAATTTGGCCTAAAAGTTATGTCACAACACAACAGCGAACGAGTTCAATATCGGTCTTCGCTTGAACTTTCTCGTTCTGTCACATGCGTATACTGTACGATTCCGTCGTTCGATATAGCTAGTCGGTAAAGATCGACGCGATCAAATAAATAAATGGACGATAATTTTGAAAAAATCTTTCGCGGGGAGAAAATTGGTGTCCTTTCACCTGTCCCCACAAGAATGAGGCTGACAGGACTGCAGCTCTAAGGCCTGGGTCACCATCACTGTTTTTTCATGCTATAAATTTACTACAGAGCCCCACCCCAAGTAAAAACTTTGGCTTGCGGACCCCCCAAAGATCCAACAGCCCTGCTCCACGATGTGGGGGGGGGGGGGAGAGATCATGTCCTTTCTACAGAAAAACCAATATTGTTCTCAAGAGGACTCCCTACTGCTGCCGTTGTCTATTACAGTCTTCCCGCTCTTCCTGTAGGAATTATCACGTGATCCTGAGAACCCTGCTTTAGGGGAAATATTACAGATGTTGAAAGCTCCAGACAAGCAAAGGAAGAAAAGTTCTTTTTTGTTCATCCAGTTTAAATAGCTTTTTTGCCCCACTCATATAATGTCCGCCCCAATGTGGGGTGGTTACATATTGGCATTGTTCATTTCTGTTGCTACTCACCCATCCAGGGCAAAAAAATGAATGACTAAAACCTGAGAGAGAAGAAATATTGAATGAATGCCACAGCTTCTCCAAAGCCTAGATTTTAGGGGAAAAATCGAAATTAAAAAAAATCTGTGACCTTCACTCAATTTTTGTGACTTTTTCAGGACTTTCCCTCGATGGTAGACACCCTGTAAATTAATAAACTTCCGCTCATTTGTTTGTTTTTTTAATTTAGTAATTTTTTAGGTGTAATCGTCTACCTGAGGATTCAACTTGCACAACTTGTGCAGACAGCCAAACAAAGCAAACCTTTACAACGACTATTAACAACAGGGTTGCTTCACTTAATTTCAAATGTAGCTCAATATTCCTTCTTCTGAGATGCAGTCTTTGCGTGATATTTTGTAGTTGATAGGATAATAGAATACAGAGAAATCTCTAATCAGAAACATGTACTTTTCCAAAAAACCGACTTCCATAGTTTTTTGCAATTCTGTATTTTATGGTAGAAATCCATAAAAAATTTAGACATTCCATAGTAGTTGGCAAGTATTAGGTAGTGCATTCCTATCGCATGTATTCACACAAATGTGGGATAGGTCTTGTGATTTGTTGCTTTGCTCTCCACCTCACTATGTGTTCAACTTACGAAAAGTTAGAATAATGATCATTTCAAAAACATGGTGACCAAGGTATATATTCCAAAAGTCATTGTCGAAGCTGGCAACTCCATACTCCAGCGCACTGTATCCAAGTCTATAAGATGTCCAGAGCTGTTGCGAATTTGATGCACAATTAATCCTATTTGAAATTTTTATGATTGCTTAGGTAAAATAGAGATGGCAAAACGATGATTACAGAGCACATTGCCATTTCAGAAAATCCCAACCCCCAAAGGAATTAGCAGAACCACCTTTCAGGCAAAACACGTGAAAAAAGAAAACCCCATTAAACTCTGCAGTTTGGGATGGGCTATAAACTAGAGGTTCCAATTTAATTACCCCCTCATGTAGGGAGAATTGACTGTATTGTGAAAAAAAATTATTCTGTGAACTATTTCAGAGGTTTGTCAATTTCTGATGAATGTTAAATAGGGCCTACACACACACACACACACAGTTCACACAAACCATTGCCAAGAAACTGGAAGTTAAATAGGAAAACGTTACATATTGTATTTTTTTATAGTCATAGAATGAAAATTTATACTAATTTACAACTTGAAACTATTAAGTGATGTAGATGAATGTCTGTTGTATAATACTTCTAAAAAGTTGGTGCTATATAACACTGCTCAAATTCATAGTGATAACAAGGCATATATTTTTGAAGAATAACAATGTTTTTTTAAGGCGTATTGTTGATGCATTTCTTCGATAAGTTACAAGGTGCGTTCTCCATACGAACTGAAGAAAAATCAAAGAATATAGGTACAGCAGAAAATAATTTATTATTTAATACATTGAAGTATATTCCTTCAGATTATTTACGAATGTTCCCACCGTACAGTTCACTTTTCAAAGCAAGCAGAGGTTTTTTTTGGAAGCTGCCTCAGTGAACCCATAGCTGTAATAATGTCAGCATCTTCATTGAATTTTCCTGTCACTGAGCTTCTCCTTCAATGTTTGAAACAGCTAGAAATCACATGGTGAGAGATCCGGACTATAGGGGGAGGGGATTGTGACACGATTTTAATATTGCATTGATATTGTGCTGAACAGAAGTAACGACAACGAGCGGATGTTATCATGATTGATGTAATGTCTAATTTCCTACTAGTTTACAATGTTTTCTTGATACATGTTGTCACAAACTTTTCACAACCCCCTTTACAGTCCAGATGTCTCATCATGGGATTGCTGGCTGTTTCCAATATTGAAGGAGCAGCTCTGTGGCAAAAAATTTAATGAAGATGCTGATATTATTCAGCTGTGTAGGGTTCACTGAGGCAGCTTCCAGTTAAAGCCATTTGCATATCATCTGAGGGAAGATACTTTGAAAAAGAATTATTTTCTGCTGTATCTATATTTAGGGCTGGAAATCGATAAAAATTATTGTAACTGATTGATCAAAGTTTAATTGAGTATTTTTTGTAATCATATAATATTAATAGATGCTATGAAATTGTATTTCATTCATTTTACACACCTATTTGACAGATGTACACAAATGTAGGAATAGATTAACAAATTGAGGCTACCCGCTTGAAGCAATTTAATATGCTGAACATAATATTGTCCAAACACTGTAATTTCTTCACTTGGATCTTGTCTTTTTTTTTTTAAATTGGTTATTTTAGATTAGGCACCGATTTTGAAATTACTTTCTATCATACTATTGCTTGTTTTCCTAGACTGTTCATAGTGGGGGACAATAAATTGTGATCTTGTCTTCTAAAACTCCCATTAAACTAAATTTGAAATCATCAGTTTCCATTGAATCAACTTGTTGAAAAATTTGATCAAAATATTGATTCAAATGAATCAACTTGTTGAAAAATTTGATCAAAATATTGATTCAAATATTTTTAAACATGGTCACTTATCCCAAATATTGTATAAGTACATAATTTAAGATGCTTAATTGCTTTTGTTAAACAAATTAAGTTAAATTACAAACTTTTATGTAAATTTTAATTGAAATTTAATCAGATTGACCAAGCCTATCAACTTTTATTGATTAATTAACAGACCCGATAAATCGGAGCAGCCCTAATCTATATTCCTTTATTTTTATAATTTTATTTCCAGTTCTTAAGGTGCGCATCTTGTATTATTATCAACAGTTATAGCGAGATTACTTCTACCAGAGTATTTTCATCTGTGATTAGGAGGTATTATTGAATCTCTTCGGTCTAATGTATAATAAAATTTTATTTCATCATCATGTTCATGTACTTTTTTTAAAAAATTATAATAAAAACCCACATTGCTTTTACAATACCATATAATGAATACATGAATCAGCTGTTCAGACATCGGTATGGCAGTCAACATAACGGAATAAACATGCAGCTTTTGCATTATACATTTTGCACACTATGCAAAAAATATTTTGCTGTACATAAATTAAAAACACATTAAAAAAAGAATTTGTGATTAAAATTATAAAATACACGATAAGCAAAGTAAAAACTCTCGCAAATATACTTACAGCAACATAGCGATGTAAATATGTATATAATACCTATATATGTGTGTGTATATATATATAAATGATAATGCAGACAAATTTTATGTATATAAAAATAAAACATTTGTCCGATGGAATGTTAAGAATAAAATATGCCTAGCAATAAAAAGCTACTGCTGGACAGTATTTTTAGGGGGGGGGGGGAAACTGAAAACCTTTGCAACAATATAAATAGTACAAAAATAACATTTAATATATAAATATGTCTATCTGTTTTACACACTGGGGGAAAAAATACATTGATTTGTACTTTAGAGAGAGTATCATACACAAGACTGATACACCATTCTTAAAATTTTATTACTAAAAAAAGACATTTACTGCTCAACAGTTTATTTAACGCACACTTTTTTTCTGTTAACAAGGGATGAAAAAAAAACCAGAAAAAAGATTTCAATATTAATTGAAAATGAGAAATATACACCGTTTTGCAAAGAGTATCTTAAAAGAATTGAAATGTTAGGGTTGATTCTAAAAATGATCAGAAAAAAATGGAGATTGAACTGTGATAAAAATATATTATTAAATTTTGTGCCTACCTTTCTCACAACAAAAGAAATTTACACCATTTGAAAATTCACTGAAATGTTGGTTATTAAATCTTTTTCTTTTTTTTTTGCCATTTCTCACAACTTTTCAAAGTCTTGAAAAATTTTGGAAACTAAGTTGCTTCAAGATATAATAAAATAAAATCAAGAATTTTCATTCAAATGGGGTAAATTTCTTTTGATATAATAAAAGTAGGTACAAATTTTAATCTACATTTTTTATTCGCTGGAGGGGTCGTATATATAGATTTTGGTTTTTTTTATATTTCTATGAGTTATTATTTTACAGAAGTGCTACTATCACAGCTTAATTTTCCTCTTTTTACTGATACACTTTTTAATAAAATGGAGCTTCCATTTATGAGCATAATGCATTCTGCAAACATGCACGTGATCCAAAACATGTATACATTGAATCGTGCTTCCTCATAACACCTAATAGAAACTCAAATAATTTGTTTCACCACAGTCTCCTCATGCCAACCATGATTATTTTCAAAGATAAAGTGAAGGTTAATTTACAGCCTCTCTTAACTTAGCAATATCTCCACCCAGCGCGCCATGTTACTATGTATG
This sequence comes from Pholcus phalangioides, assembly GCF_987345545.1. Taxonomy (NCBI): domain Eukaryota; kingdom Metazoa; phylum Arthropoda; class Arachnida; order Araneae; family Pholcidae; genus Pholcus; species Pholcus phalangioides. The sequence continues at coordinate 2,571,669 of NW_028301608.1, read as the reverse complement.
TTACAAGGAAATAAGAGTTGTTTCTCTATGGCAGGGGTTCGCAAATGATATAATAATGGGATAACTATAAAATAAATTAATGCTAAGTTGACTTATAGTAAATTACTTAAAAGGAAAAATTTCAATTAAATTTATGCATGAAAACACACAACTGCAATGTTGGTAGACTGCAGCACTAATATCGTTATGATTTGACAATAGCTATCCATACTTAGAATAAGACAAGCATAAGTATTCTTTATGGGCATTGTATAATATTTTATCATGTGTATATATTGTTTACAATTTTTGTTAATTGCATTTTTAATTACGTTGCTATGTTTTTTTGAAATATATGACATCCATATTTTTATGGGCATCTTTTTCTCAGCCACCTCGTTGGGCATTTTGCCTGTTGTGGCGTTGTATTTGTATAAAATGTCCTCTATTGTTCAAGAATATTCTTGCTGATAGACGGGTCCATGACCAAAAGTATTTGGGAACCTTTGCGCTCTATGTTGCATTGGATATCGTGCTTGCCCAGATTGCAAGAGGGCCTAAGTTTGAGTCCTGGTGGAGACAAACAACTGTTTTTTTTTTCGAATTTAATACCAACTATAATATCAAGAAACTTTTCTTGATTTGCGGGCTGAGAAAAGATTATCTCTCTCTCTCAACAGCAGTTTCAGTTGGAGAAGGATAATGTAACTGCAATTCTCTGTGCGAGACAACCAATAAAAGTAAATTGCTGCTTTCTGTAGAGGCAACAAATTTAGTTGCCCTTAAACGCTCTATTTCTTTTTCGAGCTGATAATTTTTTTCATTCTTAATGATACATATTAAAGCCAGAAAAATCATTAAAAAAAATCTATTATGAATTGTACTGCTTATACAAGGTCTTACAGAGGATATACAGTGTCTCAAAAACTGCACGTAAAAAAAAATGTATTAAAGTAATATCACTTTCAAAATTTAAAACCATCTTCTTTGTGATTCAAACTATTGTGAGAAAAAAAAATTCTGGTAGCACACTTCAAGGTTATAAAAAAAAACCATTTAATGAATTAGTGAAATCACAGGCACACATGATCGGCAATGAACAAACAGTTGTTCTCATTAATTGGGACATCTACTAGCAAATTCAAAATATAAAATGAAAATAATATAACCTCACATTATATGGAGAGACATTCTGAATTTTAATCTTCAAACTGGCTGGCTACAGCCATGAATGTTTAAAGAACTCTGTGCATATGCAAAATATTTATGAGTTAAATAAACAAGATTGGAGGAAATAAATAAACAGTGAATGAAGAATATAACTTCAACCTCAGCACAAAAAAAAAAAATCAAATTTTTTAAAATACAACAATCAAAATAAATAATAGCCAAAAAAAAAAGAGGTTTTTTTCTGCATCCCTTGCCACAACATAACATTCACAAAAATGAGCCTCATAAGAATATAAAAAATCTGAAAGCTTCAAATTATTATTACTGTTGTAAGTTACCCTTTACAAGAATTTAATCAACATGGGTCAGTTTGTTCAACCTCATCAACTTAATCCCAATATTTCTAATAGAAAGAGTAGCATGATTATTTGTAATGGAATTACGGGGTGGACGAGAAGTCCTAGACACATTTTAAAAATCAATAACAAATTGCAATCAACAAATTGCCATAAAACGATGTTGTTTGCCCTAAAATACTTATCATGGGCCTAGAGCTTTTTCCTGATAAATTTTAAAAAGTTTAAATTTCCCTAACAAGGGACACTTTGAAGTGAAAAACTCGATATAGCACACAAAATGTAACACAAACAGTGCATAATTAATGTTTATGACAATTTGCATTAAATAAAGCTACATATCTTCACCTTATAATGAAAACAACTCATACATAAAAAATTCCTAACTTTATAGAAAGGAGGATGAGCCGTCCCATTGAATAACACATAAAAGGGGTTAAATGTTTTCTCTATAGAACGCAGATTATTACAGATTTTTGTTTTTTTCAAAAGGTGTGATAGGCCAGTTACGGTATTCACAATCTAAAATTGTTGAAAAGACATTTTTGAAAAAAACTGAGGTACAAGTATTTCAAAATAAGGTGTTGACATGTATATGTTACAGTAAATATGATGCATCTTATGTTGCTATATATAATCCCCAACCATTCTCGTAAGTTTGCTATATTTTATAAATTTATCACATTTACTGATGATTATGTATAATCTCCATCTCGTATTGGTAAATATGATGAATCACCAATGAAATAATTAAATTTACCAAACATTTTGCTCCAACTTCAGTCTAGGATGATGGTTTCGATCAGTGATGCTGATTATGTTTAAAAATGCGAGGAAAGCTAACATTACAAGACTGATAATAATTTATAAATTTTTAACATAACACTTATTTTAATTTCTACATGAGTAGTGCATCCACCACATATGGGAGATGCTGATAAATGATTGAATTTAAGTGCTATTTCCACATGATTTCTTCCATATTTATCTTACTTACTAGCTTCATTCAGGAATTATGCATAATTACTGGTAAAAGTGATAAATGTAGGAAAATTTATCAAACTTAAAGATGATTGATAATTATACATAACAACCAGCAATTAGGGATCATCACATTTACCATAACATATACATATTTCAACAGGACCTTTCATACATTCAGATGTAGCCTGAGCTAAAAAGGGTGATTATATGGGAATGTGATAGTTTTATGCAATGCAAATTGTCATAAACGTTAATTTATGCAATGTTTGTGTTACATTTTATGTGCTACGTCAAGTTTTTTATTTTACAGCACCACCTGCGAGTGAAATTTACACTTTTTTTAAAATTTATCTTTAGTCCACGATAAGCATTTTGCTGCAAACCGCACCTTTTTATATCAATTGGTTGATTTATTATCAATTCTTAAAATTTGTCCAATTCTCATCTACCCTGCATAATATTTTAATAAAATTATATATAATTTTATTACATAATGGAATTAGTGTATGATTCATTGACAATTTTCAATAGCAATGTAATGTTATTTACATAAAATATTTGTGGAATCAGAGAAAAATTCACTTATCATAAACCTGTTGTATAAAATGAATATTGCTTGGAAATATTGAGTAACCGGTATAGCTTTATACTTTTGAATAACATTTATCATCAATATGAAGCTCAGATTTTAACATACAGTCAACACAACAACAACAACAATGAAACAATTATCGTAATTTTGAAGCACTTCTGGATTGCACACATTACTGTGATCTTAAAAAAATAAAAGCATGTAACAAAAACAACCAATTGCACTTATCCTTTCATATCAATTTACACGCATTCTGCGGAAATGCATGCATTCAACTTTGTCACCTATGGCAGAAAAAAAACTTAAGTTCTAATTTTTTTGCTGTCACGATATCATATGTCCAGTATTTTCGCTGCTAACAGGGTTGAAAATATGATTTGGTGACGCATGAGATGGAAGACGTTGATTGGTCCCTGAAAAACAAAGTAATCATATTTTACTACACAATACATTGAAACTAATTTTCTGAAATTAATTTTTTTTTTCCCTTTAAATTTTAATTTTACCATTGATTTTTATAAACTTTCCTCTTTGCTCTACATACAGGGTCAAAACTTGAGTTAGTTTCACCTCAAATAACTCATAAACTATTGGATATACAAACATACTTTGAATGAGAAAAAGTATTTAAAACATGTGCCCATCTGAGATGTGTCATTCATTTTGTTAAGGGCTGTATAAAGACTACTACTAAACCATAAGTATAAGGACTGGGATACAAATTTTAATTTTTTAAACTAAAAGACAAACTCATTCTATGTTTCATACGCTGTTCTTTTCTCTCATTTCCAGCTATTTTCAAATTCAAATATTTCAGATTATATTGCACTTAGAAACATGGAATTTTTTTTTAGGCTCAGGAGAGACAGGAAAACTTTCTTATTGATAGTTACAGGGAGACCATATAAAAATTAACTTTGTATAGTAAAATAAACAGCATATCTACGTAAGATGAGCATGTTACTTAAATACTTTTTCTTTTACTATGCCAATGGTTTACAAGTTATTTGAGGTGAAACAAGCAAGTTTCCACCCTGTATACCCATGCACTCAAATTGAGTGGTATTCTGGGAGATGTTCCGAGATTTGTGAGGTTAATCATAGTTTTATGCCTATTTTTGTACAAGTTTTAGATAGATAAAAAGATGGAACCTTGGACTTTATACAAATTTGAACTAATGCAACACGGCATACTTATGTTGCCTCAAAATAGGCAGGGTGTGTTAGAAAATTAGAGTTAGTGATGATTTATAACAGTGGCCCTCTGCCCTCACAAGCACAAAATCTCTCACATTGTTTTTCCTGGTGGAGACAGCATAGAAGTTTTAGGATGATCTGAATCTTACCTGCCAATATGGGCATAGATTGATTATTTCGCTTGACCAGCAAGCGAACCGCACTACCTCCTTCTCTGATCAGTTCAATAGCACCTGCATGAGTCATCATTTTAGTAGATACACCATTTATCTCCATGATCTGATCACCAACCTAAAAAGAACAAAGAACATTAACATCTATGGATTTCAATCTTGATTTAATGATGTTCAATATTCCTATAATTCAAAACATTGAATCAATAATTTATGATGATAATAATAAATAGAGCTTCATTGTAAATGTATTCTCAATGTGATGATTCTGAATACAATTGGGACCCAAAGCAGAATGCTTTGCATTGTTCTGCAACAAGCCCTCAGCTGACTGGAAATGTTATGCGGTAAAAATTCTCATACTAGTGCATTTTCTACACTTTTCTTAAAATTCTTCTAGCGAGTTAAGTCACAGATTTTGGCATATTCTGCTTTGGGGCAATTGGCAATTTTAAAAATTACTGATATTACCTTGATTCTTCCATCCTGATGAGCAGGCCCATTTTCTGCAATACGCAGAACAAACAAGGGCATGTTGTGAAACTCTTTGCCTCCTCTAATACTGAAACCAAATCCTTTCGTTCCTCTCTGAAGATCAATATTAAGCAAACCATCATTGGAATCGAACAGTGATTCGTCTTCCTGTAAACATTAAAAAAATAATAATAATCAATTACAAGTAATACCCAGAGTTATGTGAACTCAAAGTTAAACGATTTTCTGTGACAAATTCATATTCCTCAAACTCAAGCATAATTACAGGGTAATTGCTGAGTTGGTAGTGAATATCGGTAGTGTCAAGTAAGAATCAAATCGTCGATCATAACAGTCTATGTACTGAATTACGCTGATTCATGAGAGACTACAGTATAAGTTGGGGAAATTGCTAAAGATGATAACTTTGCAGTGACTTTTAGGAACATCATTTCAAGGCTTGGTGTGGTATCTGCCATTTTTGCAGACTCATTTTCATTTCATACCATACTAGTTACAGTTTCTATCCAAGGTCCAATGTTATTGCCAGCCTTAAAAAAATGTTTAATACGATGCTCTCACACACACATCAATAACAATTCACCAGGTCCGCAACTCTTAATTAATTTTCGACTATAAAGTAAAAGTTGTTTTCTTGCCTCCAAAGATAAGGTATTATGAAAACATTCAACATACACATCACAGTCATTTGCACAAATTAAAAAAAATATGGACTTTTTAAAGGACCCGATTGCAGCCCTGGGGTATCTTACATTTGATGAAGACATCATTATAAAGACACGTTTCATCAACTTTCCATTCAGTATATTGTGCAGATAAAATTACATTTTTTGATTACAATTTTCACCAAAAGATTGGGTTGTTTTTTTCCACTTTTAGTTTCAATTAACATATATTTATTTGCCTTTGTAAGCAAAATTGTATGCTGACTAAAGCGATTTTCACTTGCAGTTATCATTGGTCTACCTATTGCAAAACTTCGGGGTGTTGATGTATTTATCAATATTAAAAAGGGTAATTTGAGTCCTGCAGTCTCTAGTTATCTTTTGGGATTTTTTTGTGGTCATCTTGATGCTGTTTCTCTTTCTTTCAAGTGTATACACAAAATTTTGGAATTCATGAAACATCAGCATCTCCTGCTGTACATGAGGCAGATTTTACATTGACCTAAGCTATTAAACCTCAACAATAAACTAATATGGAAATTTTAACGCTCTTGGTGAACTCACCTTTTGAGATGTGGACGCTGCACTAGAAGAATCATCTAATAAAAAACAATAAAATTATAAGTTATATTGATGTGTGGGGCTATAATATATATATATATATATTTCTTATAACATTTATTTATTTGTGTATCATTTGCCCTATCAAATGCTTTCATTTGACAGGAAATATGGGCTTTTGACAACAGTTCCTGTTATTTTCTACATTGAAGATGGAAGTTTTTGTAATCGCCTTGTCTCTCTGGAAACAACGGAAAATATATATATATTTTTTTTATCAGACAATCGAAGAGGAAAAATCAACTCAAATCAACTTCAACCTCCAATCAAGATAATCACAACAGCAAAACCTTTCGAAAATATGCCTTCTACTTTTATCATAGATATTTTCTATTTACAGTAGACTCTTGATAATCTGGCCATGCATTAATCCAGTATTTTCTGGCTGATTCTTTTGCTCTCTTGCCAGACCACTTTGTTATGGGAAAAACATATGCATATAAACATGTCCCAAAAATATGCAGATGTGAAGAAACTATTGTAAAAATATTGTAACCCACCCGTCACACCAGGTCAGTCTTTGCTTCGACTTGTGATTCCCAGTCCCCTTCATTTGAGATGGTGTATTGTCTGCATCTCTGTTGTTTCACGTGTGTAATGTCATTGCAGTCTAAACATTAACTCTCGTTCAAAAAAATGTGATTATTAACCAACTTCCTTCCTTTCTCAAGCTTCTTAATAATAGAAGCTTGAAAAAAGGAAGAAAGTTGGTTGACCTTGCCAAGGAATATGCCCTGTAAAACCTGTTTTTTACTCAAATGGAATAATACAGTTACCAGTAGTGTTTTTTTTTGTCACAGAAAAGAAACGCACAGATTCATCATGCAAACTCATTTCAATAGCTTAATAAAATATATAATATTCTAAAATTTTAAAGTTCAGTTCATTTTTGGTTTTATATGGTGCTTTGCTAATGAAAATATGGCGTACAGTGGTTTAAATAATTTTTATGCATTGTTTTTTAGAAGATCTTCTAGTAATCTGGCATACCCTTGCTCTGATATGTGCTGGATTACCGAGAGTCTACTGCATTTCTTTTCCACAAAATGAAATAATCCAGTTCTGTGGATGAGCATTTGCAATTCATTAAGTGTTGCTGGAACAGCAACTTTCTGAATAGAATGGTGACTTCCATCAACTATGTGGCGGAAAAGCACAAGGTTACTTCAAACAGGTCAGTGTAAATGATGCAGATTGTGGAGTAATGAAGGCTTGGGTAAGTCTCACTTGAAAACCTTTCAAAGAACTGCCTACTACAATAAATATCCTACAATTCTGCTTGCTGAAAACAGCTATTGTGGGGCCGAATTGAATTTTTTCATCAAACATAAAGTATGTTATGAACACCAAAATACACCAGTCAAACAAATAACTTTTATAACATACCTTTTCAACAGCAATTCAAAATATGAGGATGTTGAAAAAATGATGGAACGATTAGTAACAAATTAATGAATGGCAAACTTTGTGGCATAAGTAAGAACTGAGAAAGGATTAATTCAGAAAATGGTGAGAATGAGAGTATTAAAGGAAATACAGAAAGTTCTGACTGATTAGCTATGATGCTTCTTAAATAGTGTTTTGGAAGGTTAGACTAACAATGCCAAAGATTATGGATCTATAAAAATTTGAGAAAAGCTAGAAGAAAAACTCTAAAAGATTCACAAACATAAAACAACAGAAAATAATGATACGTTCCAAGCAATTCTCGCTAAACATATTCCAATAACATATAAAGTGATTTAAGGATCAGTAATACAGATTTTTTTCTGATAAATTGGACTAAAAATGAATATTATATCAATTAACTGATAAAAAGTATTTATTTTAAAACATCCATTGATAGTATATAGATGTGAGCACAAATACTGACATACAAAAAATGGAACAAGCAATCTCTTCCAGTCTATGAAAGGAATGTATGAGTAAAATTTTCACATGCAGATTACTACAGCTATGGATTATCACCAGGAAATTACGGTATATGTAAATTAGACAAATTAATTATATGTTTCTATGCATAAATGTTTTACTTTATAAACGATCTTCTCAAAAAAAAAAAAAAAAAAAACTTGAATCAGCATATCTCATAGACACGTGTAACTGCTTTAGATATGGAAATTTTGAAATGAATAAAACTTGATCCATAATCCGGAAAGTTCTAAAATTCAGAATCACCAAGGTTCAGGATTATGGGGTTTCTACTGTGGTAATAAGAAGAAAAAAAATTGCCTTGTATATGGTTGATTGTCAATGTGATTGATAGGCCAGAATCTTTGATGAGCCCGACAATGTCTCCATGATGCATATCTAATATACTAACTCCATTTACAGCTTCAATCACAGCTCCTATGTGAAGCTGGCCACACCTTTCGGCAGGACTTCCTTCAGTGATTCTGCCTATGAACAAACAAATGGAAATGTTAAAAATCTATGACAGAGATGCATAATTTCTTTTTTTTTCATTGGTGGATTTGACTTTGTAAAAATAAACACCATACTGGAAGTACTTTGCTGAGAATTCTATGAAAATAAGTATTTTTATGTAAGGTTAGGATTTTCTGAATCAACCCATTTGACAAAGATGAGATTGCAAGGAGATGCCAAAAGACCCCACAGAGAGGAAGCGAGGATAATTGAGAGCAAAGGATACTCCTAGGATGATGTAGCATGAAGATCTGATTTTGATACACTGGTGAAATAAATTAAGAGAATTTGCATATTTTACCGAATTTCATGAAAAGAACTGAACTGAATGTAAAATCACTGCTTCTAGACAAAAATCCAAATCTTGTATGTCAAATACGCAAGCGTACACGTGTGTGTAGGCGGAGCCAGTAGAGAAACAGGCTTTATAAGCACGCGTAAGTTAAGACGCATTTCGTTCGCTAGCACACCTCGGCGAATTTCTTGGTGTTATTTTGCAGCAATCGGTTAATTTCAAATTTTAACAGTAAAAATGAGTAACCACCAACGTTTAGATGATGGAATGAGGTGGCGAATTGTGGGGGAGGCTAGAAGCAGGCCAATCTCAAGTCTAGATTTGTAGAGAGTTCAATTTAACGGCCAGCATCGTGTGTAACTTATGGAAACAGTTCCAGGATACCGGATCCATCGAGAGAAAGCCTGGGCAAGGTCATCCAAGAGCCATGACGGCCAGAGAAGATCACCATTTGTCGATTATAGCGAGGTGTAACAGGAGTGCTACAGCTTCTCAGCTGTCTCGTGACTTGTATGCAGCCACAGGAACCCGTGTATCAAAGGTGACTGTTTCCAAAAGACTTCATGAGAGAGGGTTGTTTGCAAGAAGACCTGCTGTTTGCATCCCGCTCACTTCTACGGACAGGATAATCCGTTTATCATGGTGCAGAGAGCATAGAGATTGGAGTATGGATCAATGGGCGACCGTTCGATGACCCTAGTTGCATCTGGGATAGTGACACCATTCAATTCATAAGAGAACTGTGGTGTGACGTCCATCAAATCCTACCCCTTGAACTTATGTGGACTGCCCCGGCGGGTGTCCAAACATCTGCCGGTTGGAAACACCTGCTCCTGTACAGGTAGTACGCCATCGTCTAACGAGAGATAAGAACTTAGAGAGAGAAGAGACGAACCGAGATAGTGAATGGATGTGCGACCAACGTGGTTGACACTCAAGTATTTTAACTAAAATGTAGAATGTACATATATTGTTATTTAAAATTAAAAATCATTTAATCAAGAATAATGATTTGTTATCTCATTGGCAAAAATGAGTTCACCACTACGCTACAGTGGGTTGTTCGATCCAAAATGAGCGACCATGCACTTGTCAACGCTAAACGTCATGCTCCATTCATTTGCCCATGCTGCAATCCTGTTCAAGTTGGTCTGGAGCAACTCCCTATCACTTTGATTCCCGATTGCCCCCATTAGCTTCACACCATCTGCGAATTTGCAGGGGGCCTCTCGGTTGAGAGCCGGATCTCCAAGATGTTACTTTACTGCACATAGCCTTGACAAGGCCAGCCGCTACGTTATTTTCCGTCTATCATCAGCAATGAAGTATTTCGACTATGAAGATAAATTAATGCTTTCAATTCCGGACCTGCCGGGAAACAAATTCAGATACTATAAACTATTTCATTTTGAATAACTGTTGGATCATTTTCCCAGCCTAAGGCCAAATGATAAGGCAGCAAGACAGAGAACCGTTCAACTAGAGGGCTTCAGTTGAATGAACAAAACAAAGGAAGAGCGCTGAGAGAGTTGTTACAACGTACGGCCGGTATTTAAAGGAAAAACTCCCGACCGCACGTGTCCAACCAAGCCAATCGGCTTCAAGGTCACCTCATTTGCATGCAATCACAGGCGGACATCATCACGATCAGCCTTGATCGTCGCCAAACGATCACCGCTGCCGATGAATAGCAACAAAATTTATGACAACAACAGATTTACGTGACGGCGACTTCGAACTTTTACACCGGGCACCATCGGCACGTTACAGTGACTGGTGTGAGGTATAGGGATGAGGTCTTGGAGCCCTATATTCGCCTTTTCAGGGGTGCAGTTGGCCCTGAGTTCATTTTAATGGACGATAACGTGAGGCCACATAGAGCTCTTCTGCTCGACGATTTTCTAGAGAGTGAGGATATGCGCCGGATGGATTGGCCAGCCAGATCTCCAGACCTTAACTCTAGAGAGCATGTCTGGCACGCTCTGGGGAGGACAATTGCAACTCACAACCCCCCCCCTCCCCGGGAACCATCCAGGGAATGAAAACAGCGTTGCTGAACGAGTGGGACCAATTGCCACAGGAAATGATAAACTGCCTTATTTTAAGTATGAAATCACGCCGCGAGACCTGTATATCTGTAAGAGGGGACCATACCCGCTATTAACCCATTTTTTTGTTTATTCTGCAACCGCTGTTTCATACCTTCCGACTCCAACGAGTGTTACGCACGATCATGCGTGTGTATTACAATTATTGGATGGTTATTTGTTTTGTATTGTATCAATGTATGTACACATCAAATTTCATTAAAATCGGTACAGTAGTTCTAGAGATAATCGACCAAGTCTGCAAATTCTCTTAATTTCTTACACCAGTGTATATTAGCCATTGTCTCGTATATTCCTTAAATTTCTCTCATCATATGATAACCAAAAAATATGTACCATGCATACTTGTGTACACACCAGTTCGTGTATAAACCGACCCCACCAACTTGAGGACCAACAAAATTCAAAACCTGTGTATAAACTGAGCAAAAACTAAACATTTTAGAGAAAAAATGTGTATTTCTAAGAAAAATAATCAAAATTCCAATGAAAAATAATCAAAAGTCTTCTGTAATTGTTGCCTTCCTTCCATTTAATTGACCTCGACAGCAATAATGTATTTTTCTATCACATCAATGACTATCACACGTGTACAAGATGGGTGTACAATATGTTCAGTTTGCTGGCCAGATATGTGAGATGGCTATGATTCACAGGCTGTAATCGGCTATATTTATCGTGTTGTGTGTGAATCGATCCCTTTTTCTTTGGAAAGGCCATAAATAACATGTTAGTGAGTCATCACACTTTAGACATCTAAAAGCTTTACCTTCCTTATCACTTTGAAAACTTTCAAAACAACTGGAATTCTCTCCCCCTTTCCCACGTTTGACTATGCGTAAGCAACTTAATGCTAAATTAAAAACCACAAATAAAAGTTCACCTATTGCAGATCCTTTCCTGTTCAGAGAAGATATAAGAACAAATCCAAATCCTTCTTCTTCACTGCGAACTAAAGTTACATCATATCGATTACCAATCTTTCTGTTGTCTCCATTATTGGCTGCAAATCAATGAAAACGACATGGTTGACAAAGTCTTTAGCACCATCAATATTGTTGATATGTATCATTATTTATACATTTGAAATAACAAGCATCATCACTCACTTTCAAAATAAAGTGAAAATCATATACAACAATATTATACATCTCTATAACAATATTAATTGCCTATCTAACAATATTAGTCTCTGGTCCTGATGCACTTTTCATTGTGCTAATATACTCCATCTATAACGATACATTTCAGTGGCCCCTTGAATATCGTTTTAAGGAGTTTTACTACATTATTTGACGGTAGCAATGCAATAAGTTCTGTGGTGCTGCTCTGATAAATGTTGATATTATTCATTTGTACAATATTGCTTGGCCGAGTCCTATACAAGAGAATACAGTGGTGAAATTCGACAAAGATGACGGCTGATATTGCAGATAAAATTAGAATTCAATAATATTGGTTGGGAGGTTGTGCCTATCGGTTATTGTTTGAGGGTTAAAACTAGATTTAAAACAGTCTATGGATGCAAAGATAGGTTTTGATTTTTGGGATGGTCAAATCGATTGGAAAAATGTAAAGATTTCATTAGGAATGGGGTTCCCAAACTGTGCTCCGCCAAGGATTTCTGGGTGCTCTGCAAAGAGATTCGAAAATAAATCATTTTTTCAAGTATTTCAAAAATTTACATTTATGCTAAAATAAAGCCAGGAGCTCTCTTTGTTTTGAATCAACGAAATGAAATGTTTTTAATATGATAAAAATGTATCGGAGCAAAGGTCGGAGGTTTTGTTTTTGAACTAAACTCTGCGAATTATTCAAAAAGTAGGCGAAAAATTTCTGGAGTTATTTCTTCCTGGGTTGAGCCAATGCATTAAAACGGCTCTACATCATGCCATAATCAAATCACGATGAATGCACATGATTTCAATCTGGCATGTTGGATCATAGTTTCATACGGCTCCACCATATTTTCTGCCATTCAACAGCCTAGTATAGTTGGAAATGGGACTAGTCAGATAATGTTATTTGCCCCTCATTGCTGATAGTCTTTACACTGTGTTTTCTAGCTTATATATCCTAGAAATTCCCATCATAAGCACATTGCTCTGGCTCAAAATTTTTTTTAGAGTGATGACTTGCTTTCAGCAAAGGTACCCTTATAAGTTTGCAGCTTCTGAACCTCATACAGTCAAATGTGCATTTCACAATCTATACATAGACTATCCCACTGTATTCCCAATGTATTCTTTCATTCAGTTAATCCGATTTGAATATCTGACCTCGATAACAATGTACAATCCAACTGAGTGGCCTCCGATAGTGATCACCCAAGGCTAATTGTTTGTTCTGTGGTGTTCCCACTCATTTCATCTACTTTCACCATACATTTACCACTGCCACAAGCTAAAAGCCAAGTTCTAGCTAATAATTAGTAGAGCTCGGATTTCTATGTCTTTGCATATTTTTTTCCCATATTTCGCAATTTTTGTGTGATAGAGCATATTTTCACAATTTTAAGGCATATTTTGCATATTTAATCATTTTTAATAAAAAGTAAATTTTTTCCTCGCTATTCCAATTCCGTTTCAGGTTGATTTTTGCGGTCCCGCCTCTGACGAGAGCTCTTAGGGCTAGGATTTATATGCACTAAAAATAGAACGTTGTTGCTGATTGGTAAAAAATTATGAAATTCAGGGTTTTCAACCAATCAGCAATGACATTGATGGCCATTGCATGTGTGTGGCCATAAATAGAAAACCGAAAACCGTAATTGGTGAAACGAGGTTCCAATGGATAGTTATAATCCATCAAACCCCCTTCATCATGACTCTGCCAATTCCTGTGCAGTAGTGCGCTTTGCAATGATAGTTAGATTCTAATAAGGTGGGTGAAGACGTAGGTTCACCTGAGACCCAAGGGTTTTTTTTTCTTTCAAAAGTTTTCAAATCTTCATAGACCTGGCAACATAGGTCGAGTCATGTGTAGAAAATTTGTTGGTCTTTTTAATCGTGCTTTGTGTCTACTGTCATATGATGAAATCTCCGCAAGGTGTGGAAATTCAGAATCGTTCAATTTATCAAATAAGTTCTTTGCCAGTTTCTTTGCATATGACGTTACATCAGCAACTCCGGAATCACGTCTGATATTAACGTTTCTAACGTACTAAGGTAGTCCGGTGTATCTCCTCAGAGTCTTGTTCTGAAATCTCTCCAGAGCGATGATATTCATTTTCTTCGAGAACAACCAAACAGGCGCAGCATACAGAAGAATCGGTCTAATTGCCATCTTATACAGAATAATTTTATTTCGAATTGAAAGACTTGAGTGTCTGTGGCTTAGTCTGTTGAGCATGACCGAGGCCACGGTCGCCCTACGGATGGCATCAACACACTGCCGGGAGAAACTGAATCTCTTGTCCATTATCACCCTCAAATATTTATTGTGAATGACTGGGTTGATTATAACTCCTTGTACCTCTATGTGTGCTTGTTGTGGTAATGAGTACTTGTTAGTGAATCACATGAATTTGGTTTTATCTGCATTCAGTTCAACACGGGTTCGCACACACCAGCGCTCGACCAATCTTACCATTTCTTACAAGTTTGAAAGGGCCTTGCCAGGGTCCTAATCTGTGCAACAAAGGGCACTATCGTCGGCATAAAGAGCGGTGAAACCCTTAGGGGCAACTGGGAAGTCATTCATATGAAAATTGTGTAGGATAAGACCTAACACACTTCCCTGAGCTATTGATGAACGAATCTGTCTAGAATTAGATATTGAGTCATTTATCTGTACTCGGAAGGAGCGCGAGTCGAGATAATTGCTCACAAATTTGATGATGTTATACGGCATTCCCATGCGAATCATATTAAACAGCAGCCCATTGTGCCAAACTTTATCAAAAGATTTCTTTAAATCGAAAAAGGCTACTGCTGCAGTGTCTTTATAAATTTTGGCTTCTTGAATTCGTTCTACGAACCGCAATAATTGAGTGGTAGTCGAGTGCTTGCTGCGGAAACCATGTTGCTCTGGACCGATAATGTCATTGTCCTCTACAAATTTGTGTAGTCTGATGACTACCACTCTCTCAAAAAGTTTCCCTAATGAACTGAGAAGTGAGATTGGGCGCCAATTCCGTGGATAGTGTAGGTCATGTCCAGCTTTGGGGATGACCTTAACTTTAGCGAGTTTCCATTCTGCCGGAAAGTGGTTTGTACGAAGTAATTCGTTGAATATGTTGACCAGCTGGCGAACCATATTTTCGGGGAGATTCTTGATAGTGTTGTTGGTGATGGTGTCCTGACCAGGTGCTTTTTTCTTTTTGAGGTTTTTGATAAGTTTGTTACTCACGTAAAAAGCTGAAGTAACGCTCACTCATAAATTCTTTGATTTCTCTAGATACTTCTCTTTTTATAGATCTGTATCTATCTTGGTAGTACGGATTTAACGTTCTTTGCCATTTCCTCCTAAATTTGTTTTTTAATTTGATGCGTTCCTTAATCCAGCGGGGAATACCCAGTGGATTATTAGTGGGAGCATCTCGGGTGGATTCCTTAGCAGTGTTAGTGATGGTTTCTGTGAGAAACAATAAGTCAGATTCAATTTGATCAATATTGCCACCCGTGAAGGAAGGCAAGGTGATTCTGGCCAGCTTTCGCTTAAATAATGGCCATATCACTATTTTCTTTGGTTTACATATAAAAGGAATATTGAAATCCGCTACCAGAAATATAGGGTTGTGATCAGAATCCGTGACAGGTTGAACGTGAACCGACATAGCAAATGTAAGGTTCTTAGCAAGCGCTATGTCAAGAATATCTGGTGACTGGCCAGCCTGGTCAGGAAAATGAGTTGGAGTGTATGGCGCATAAGGTTGAATGCTCTTTCTGATACAAAAATTTTCGAGCACCCTGCCTTGGGTGTTTGTAGAGTACGAGTTCCACAGAAAGGATTTAGCATTCATGTCGCCACACATTATCACTGGGTACTGACAATTGAAAAATTCGTTAAAAAGTGGAATGTCTATAGTATTTCTCGGAGGTTTATAGCACACTCCTATCCTAATTTTTTTATTGTTTACGTAGATCTCTATTGCTATTACCTCACATTGTGTCGAAGGAGGTAGCTGAATAATATCATAATTAATGTGTCACTTTACATATATAGCTACTCCTCCTCCTGGACCAAAGCTTCTATCCTGTCTGATACAGTCATAATTTGCTACTTTGGCAGTGTGATAAGGACGAAGCCAAGTTTCCCCCACCAGTGCCAAGTGAACACCCTCAGTGACAAGGATGTCCCTGAACTCAGTCATGCTAGAGACCAAGCTTTGGGCATTCCAAGCCATGATCTTCATGTTATGCAATACAACATTTGGTGTACTAAACATTTGTGAGTGTTGAAGCAAATAAGTGTTCAGCTGCTGTTAGAAAACAGTTGAAGAAGATTTCTATTTTCTCCTCGTTTGAAGTAGCTCTGAGGATTTTCAGAAAGCAGTCCTTCGTAATAGATATTAGTTGTTGAATCGGGAAAATTATGCTATTCGAGTTCATATTGATATCGTTATTTGCTATTTTCATGGGTTCTTTTTCCACACGGTTGCCACCACACATGTCAGATCGTTGATTCGTAGCTGTTGGTCTCACTACATTGCAGTTTACTTTACTGCTATTGGAAGCTGCTTTGGAGACCCGCACGTCTCTAACAGCTGTTGCAGGTGATTCACTTCGTCGAGGAGGGGACCTCAGCATTTTGGCAAAAGGCACCATCTTGTCGGTAGCCCGCTGAACCACGACACTCTCGTCATCATGAGTTGGCACTGCCTCGGCCGTTGGTACAGTAGAAGTCCTTTTAGGTTCGTTGAACCTTCCGTTCCTTCCTTTGGGCCAGCCTCTAGCTGAACTGACGCTTGAGCAGTCATCATCATGGTCATCTTGAGATTTATATTGAGATTTGTGACTTGGTCTCAACTTGTCGGATTGTCTATCATTTTCACGATTATGCATAACAATATTTGGTCTGTTTCTTGGTATATCTGGACATCTTGTCGTGTTTTCATTTCTGGCCATTCTGTCTTTGCTAGTGGGGCACGATAAACAGCCTCTGTAATTTGCACTGTGTTTTCCTCCACAGTTGGTGCATATCGGGTCTTGCTCACCCCGCTTCAGACTGCATTCAGAGGAGTGATGTTCCCCTGGACACTTGACACAGCGTGGATCATTATGACATGACTTCGATGTATGTCGCCAGGCCTGACAATTGAAACACTGGACCACACCCTGGCGTTTTCTATACATCTCAACTCGAATTCTGATGTAGTTCAAAAAAGTCAACTTATAACTTTCCTTACTCCGATTTTTTCGGGGCATTTCCACTAGCCAAATCGGAATTGGTACTACTATTCTGTCAGGGCCCTGTCCTCTATGGCTTTTTAACTGAGCAACATTTATAATTTCGAAGCCCTTGGCTTCCAGCGACTCTTTGATCACTTCACAGGGGGTATTTCTTTCTAAGTCCTTGAAAACCACTTTTATTGTCTTATCTGAATGGAGCATGTATGTGCTATACTTTATGTTATTCGCATCAAACATTTTTGTAATCGCACGGTGGTCATTTTCGCAGTTCAAAAACAACATCATATTTTTACCGGCTGTTTTTGCCGAAAAAGTCTCTTGGCAGGTGCTTTTAATTTTTTGCAGCAATTCCATCCAGTTCCCATACTTGGTAAGAGTCAATGGGAGAATGCGAACTTTCTTATGAGAGACTTCTCTCCATTGATTAGGATTATCAGGGTCTGGATCATCAATTTCTTCATTTTTTTGAATTATTTCCAGAGTTTCCGATATTTTGTCCTGTATTTCCCACATTTCCTACGGTACTTGTTGATGGTATAGCTTTAGTGACATCGCTCCTGCGCGTCTTATTGCTGGTTGAGTCCTGATTGGCTGTAGCAATGACGTCACAAGTAGCTGTTTGCCCATTGGCTGGAGCGACTACGTCATTATTTGCTGTTACAGCATTGGCCAAATCGACCTTTGATGCGCTGGCCACAGCGTAGGCACTAACAAGTGGGGATTCATTTGAACCATCATTACACAGGGTACCCTGGGGCACCTCACACCTTTCTACAATAATGGGCTTACAAATAATGTCCTTCGGGCCATTATCTCTCTTCTTTTTCTTCTTATTTCTCTTTTTCTTCTGACCTCCCTTTCCATTGACGCTATTTGCATCGTCATCAGATGATTGACGGGGAGAAGGGCTGTTTTTGTGAAATATACCACAAGATGATGAATCGGCATCGAGCACTTCACCCAGTTTCCATATCATAGCATCCTCAATTTCGTACTTGTCATAATCAACTTCACAATTTACGAACCTAAAGCCCAGTTCAATAAGTTCACAGAAAGAATTGTTACCACTGCACGCGCCTCTTGAAGACGATTTAATCTCTGCATGTCTCGTACGGGACGAATGCATGTCGAGAGTTTTTAGTATGGCGACTATTAGGTCGTGTCTAACACTAGTTTCATTAGGGGCCTCGTCGTCATCACTATGTGCGTTCATATCATATTCAAGTAATGAAATATAAGCATTAGATACCTTGTCCCATGCCACACGATGGCTGGCAAAAGAAATCCCATGCAAAAAACACAGTTTCGACATACTCTTACTTCCCATTTTCAAGTGCACTGACTGCTCAACAAAAATGAAATCGGCATAATCAGAAGACTCACCCCTCACAGCAACCCACGGCGACGAATATTTTCCGACGACGAGGCTGAAGTGAAGTAAAAGTCAACCACACCAGTCCTTGAGCTGCGAAAACGTGTTTAAGTGAATTTCAACTAAAAGAATTAAAACTGTGTTTGCCTGTTTTTGTTTTGTGCCGGCTTCAATAACGATTGGCCATTTAATCATTTGAATCTGTGTCAGTGATGGTAACTTGTGGGAAAATTGGCTAAAATTGGTAGGGGGATTTTTCCGTGTTTGTGGGAAATTTGGAGAGTTTTTATCAAATAGAAATAATTATTTTATTTATTTATATATATTTTTTTAACTTGTGCTTTTCTAAAGCTAAATACACTACTTGACTAGGTATTTTTACCTACAGATGGCAGCACATTAATTATGAATTTGTAGGAAAAACTTCCTCAAAAGGGAAATTTTGGCTCGATGAGATTAGTTAGTAAAGCGAAGAATTTTTGTTAATACAATAAGTAATGGTTCAAAATAATTTGTATAGCATCAACACTTTTCAGTACCATATTATTTTGTTAAAACTAATGTTATTTGAGATAGGAATGAAAAATGTTTTAGGACATACTTTTCGTTTTATAGGGCATATATTAAGTTTTTTAAGAGCATAAATGCATATTTTATAGAGCATTTTTAAAAGTTTTTAGAGCATAAAAATCCTAGCCCCCTAATAATTAGTAATTAAAACGTGTGGGCATCATGCAGGAATCCCATCATGAGGATCAAGATTCGACCCCTGTTTGCGAAACAATGGTAGTGGGCTGAAGTGCAAAGCTGTACAGTGGACAATGCGACACAAATGCATGGAGCCACAGAAAGTTAAATATCAAAACACAGTGTAGACACACATGGAAAAACAAAGTAGTACAGGGAATGGTGTACAACAGATGCATGGGGACACGAAATTTAAAAATGATTGAGTTCAAAACCATACATGCCAAACAATTCCGTCACTCTTTATCCCATGCCCTTCGATTGCACCTTGGAGCCACCAGTGACTGTAGGAGAAAGTTTGATTCGTCATCATTGTTAGTGAAATTTTCTGCATCTCCATACTCTGGCAACATTTCTTGGGAGAGGGGGTGATCTGTTTTCCTGGCAACTGGAGGTTGTTTATCATGAACTTACTCCAGGTTGTCCTCAAGAAATATCGTGAGATCCCTGAGTCTTGGATGGCCATAGGTTCCTTGCCATGCTATGGTACCACTCCTCAATCAATTTTACTACATAGAATTGGTTTGTGTGAGAGCAAACAGTCGCGTAATAAGTGAGCTTCTCACTGCCCCACATAGGAGTTTGTTGTGGCTTGTCTTTTTGAACGGCTTCAAGTAGGGAAGGAACAGACAATGGTATTAGAAAAAGATAATTTTTTTCTGTGGCCCATTCCACTGGTTTCAGATTAACTTTTGGCAGAACTAAGTGAATGACCTACCCTTGGTATCCAGATCATCCCTACGATGTGAAAAGGGGTGTGTCAGGTCTTAAAAAAAAACCTCAAAGGATCATCCCAGAACCTCTGCCACCTTGTTCACATCCTTCCACAAAAAGTTGCGACAACCCTCAGATGTAAAGAGAAAAGGTAGAATCATCTACAACTCTACCTGTTGGTAGAATAACTAAAATCAAATAAAAATTGGCGCAAAAAAGTAGTTTCTACGGAAATGGCCAATTTAACCAAATAAAAAAAACTATTTAAAAAAATTACTTTCATTTTTCAAAAATGGGATGTATGGTCATAATGCAATAAATCAATTTAAACATAAAGAATAGCCAACAAATAAATCACAAGATAAATTACTACCGATGCTACTAAGTACTGCCTATTTTTAAACTAACAAATACAATGCCACAACAGGCAAAATGCCCAATGAGGTGGCTGAGAAAAAGATGCCCATAATAAATATGGATGTCATACATTTGAAAAATACAGCAACCCAATTAAAAATGCAATTACAAACAATATATATACATGATGAAATATTATACAATGCCCATAAGAATACTTATGGTTGTCTTATTATAAGTATGGATAACTTTTCGGTTTACCCCAACATGTTTATCGTATTTATTTATACAATATTGTTGGTTCCAAGGCGTATCTATACAAGAGAACGCAGTAGATTACACATATGCTTTGAAACATTAGACAAGAAATCGGAGATTGTGAGGGAGTTAACAATAGTAGAGGGGAGTTTGTGCCATTCAACTATGTTTTAAATTCAGTTTCTTTCCTAATACCAATCTGTAGAGGCAAAAATAGATTTTAATTTTTTGGGGTGGTCAAGTCTATTGGAAACATAGGAAGGGCTAAACAAAATACCGGACATATCGAAATTTAAATTACCATGAATAATTTTGTAAAAAATGGCTAAGCGGGAGATAAGTCGGTAAGTAGCGAGTGGGTGTAGATTAAGTTCGAGTTGAGATCGGAAAATGAACTAAAAGATGACCAGCAGTCGTAAATAAAGCAGGCTGATTTATTTTGGATAGATTCAAGTTTGTCAATGTTACTAGAGGTGTGGGGGTCCCAGACCTCAGCTGCATAAGAACGAACAGGAGAAATATAAGTTTGGTAGCAGAGAAGTCTGATGTCACGAGTAGAATGCTTGAGGTTGTGGCAAAGGAAAAAAAGTTTGTTGAGGAATTCTGGTAGACATAATCAATATGATTATTCCAATGGAGATCAGCCGAGATTATGACTCCCAGATATTTAAATTGAGAAACTTGGGATATGGTTATGTTATTCATCAAGTATGAAAATTCGAGGGGAAGAGTTTTATGTGTAGCTCTCATGAAAATTTAGATAGGTTAATAGGCATGTGCCAACATGAGCACCAATCTGAGATGGAAACAAGATTACGTTGGAGAATTTCTTCATCAGATCTGTCATTAATTGCGCAGTAGATTACACAATCATCGGCAAAAAATCTAGTGGTGCACTTGAGGGTTTCAGGGAGGTCGTTTATATAAATTAAAAACAGTAAAGGCGAGAGAACCACTTCTTGAGGAGTACCTGAATTTACAGTGAAAAAAGGTGAATCATGATCTTTAAAATGAGCGAATTGTTTACGATTTTTTAGGAAAGCTTTTAACCATTTGAGCAACTGTACATTAAGACCAAGATTTGAAAGTTTAAGGAGGAGTCTATTGTGAAGAACTTTACAATAGGCTTTAGAGAAATCCAAGAAGATGATATCAGTTTGTACCTTCCCGTCAATGGCTTTGGTAAGGTCATGGATGAAAAGGGACAGTTGGGATGTAGTAGAAAGGGATCTTCTGAAGAAGTGTTGGTTGGGAAAGAAAAAGTTAATGGAGTATAAATGAGCGTGGATTTCCTTTGCTATAATATGTTCGAAAATCTTACAACAGGATGCAGTAATAGATATTGGTCTGGAGTTAAGGGGGTCGGAAAGGGGGCCGGTTTTGTGAATGGGAATAATTTTATTGATTTTCCAATCGGTGGGGAGTATGGCGGTATTTAGTGAGAAGTTAAATAAGATTAGAAGATAGTCAGAGATTTCTTCCTTGCAATATTTGAGAATGGAATTTCTTTTCAAATGTGTCAATTGTGTTACAATTTACTACCTCCGGGGGTAAGCAATTCCATTTATTAACCACCCTATTAGAGAAAAATTCCCTGCAACACCATAACCTCACATTGTCCCTTACCAATCAATACTGGGGTCCCCTTGTAAAAGCAGTCGATTGACGTTGTACTAATAATTCATGGTCCATCCTATCCATCCTGTTGAAAATTTTGAACACTTCAATCATATCTCCTTGACACCTGCGTTAATCCAATGTAAAAATATTCAAAAAATGAAGTCTCTTTTCATAACTCAAGCCCTGTGTGCCAATAAGGACACACGTAGCTCTTCTCTGCACCCCTTCAACCAAGTCTATGTCCCTCTGTAGATATGGTCTCCAAAACCTTACAGCATACTCCAGTCCAGGAAGAACAAATGCACATCTTCAAAAATACACCATGCAATTGGCAGATTCAAATAGGCAGGCAATACACATATCACACAAAATCTGCATGACATGTAAGTTAAGAATAAAATTTAAAAAATACAATGTTACACTAAACAATGTGTGATGATGTTGCATTTATAGTCTGCTAAAATGAAAACAAAATCATGTATTTCAATTAATTCAAGGAAATGCATTTATATGATATTTCTGTTTCATTGCAAATGGCCCAGATTTCCTATAGTTCGTTTCAGGTTAACTTTGCAGTGGAGAGAAAGGTAGAGAGTGTACTCCTCCGCCGCAAAATAAAGTTCCCACAAATAGGAGTTTTATGATGATCATTTATACAGAATATTTCAATTTTTTTAATGATTTTGTGAAAAAGAAAGGAAAAATATCGTTTTGAACCGATGTTTCTTCGTTTGAAATTTTTAAATTAGAAAAAAAATACTGGTTACTATTATCCAAAAATCTATAGCAACCACAACGACATTTTCGCGGTATCCTAGAAATCGTCCATACCTTACCCAGGCCGCGCATCGATACATTGGTTAAGAGGCTTTTATTGCCATAGCAATGAGTGATGAGGTTCCCTCGTAGCTTCCTCTCCACTGCAAAGTTAACCTGAAACGGACTATAGAAATTTTTTCCAAGTGACTAGGAAGAAAATATGCAGTTTTGTGCTCATGTTAGTAAACCAATTTTTTCAAAACTGAAAAATTCAAAATTTAATTACAAATGAAGCACATTTTGCACCAATTCTTCACGGTTCTCTGCTTTGTGGTAATCCAAAAAATTCTTAACCTTTTAACAGACAATATTCCCAATCGGGAACATCGATTTTATTAATAGCAAAAAAATTTTATTCTTACATGAAAAGCACTTGATTTTTTTCCTGAATGCATGAGATTCCAAACTTAATTTACAAAACAAAAATTTCATTCATTTAAGCATTTATTAAATTTGTTAAACCACCTATTTTTAAGGAAGAATAAATTTTTTTAGTTTTGATTTCAATGTTGTTTTTATGGACATGGGTAAGTCCAGAAAACATACAAGAAATTTTTTTTTGTGAATTTTGTGGTTTATATCTTAAACTAAAGGATCGGGACACAGGAAATAACAGAAAAAAAAATTAGAAAATCAATTCAAATCTTAATTCGGCCAGTAAAAGGTTAATAACCAAGTTAATAACCAAGAATCATGACCAAACTGATGATTTAATATCAGTTAAATATGCTAAAATTTTTGAATCTTTAACAAGTTTACGAATGTGAAAACCATAAAAAATTCCTGATTGCAGTATTTTATTGTTCACTTCAGGAAACAGTTTACCAATCTATTGAAGGCAATCACCACCTTTATTGAGTGCCCTCACAAATCGGTTCACTAAGTTTTATATGAAGTGGTGGGAGACTTGTATTTTCTCTATGAATAAATGTATCTCTGATAATATTTGTCGTATCTGCAGTGACCATTTCTCTTAAATGCCATTTTATCTTTTTCCAATGATCTCTATGTGTCTTATTATTCCACACGCAAATAATACAGAGTCCTTCATGCATAGATATGCTTTTTGTCCCAGTAGGAAGTTTATACATTTTTAGACCAATGTATATAAGACCACTGGTGTCTGATGATATAAATTTAATAATATAGTTAATAAAATAGGAAAAAAAAATTAAAAGTAAAAATCTGCCACAAAAATTAGTGGCTGCAGACTATATTGAAATGTTGAGAATATATATGTATTTTTTCAAAAACTAGAGCCAATTTGGCATAACCAAAACCAGTCCAGTCTTGGAATCAGCAAATCAACAGTCTCAATATACCTTAAAAACTGTTAAAAATTCCTTGGCATAATTTGAATATGTGTGTTTTTTTAAGCAGTGTAATAATTGAAGGTAGAAACATCTGCGGAAGATACATACACCAAAACTTACTGGATGAGGGATTCGGCCTCCGTACATGTAAGGTGACTTGACCATTGGTGGCTGTATTATTCATCAGCTGTATCACATTTTGATGAGAACTGTTCACTACAGATATACCATCAATCGCTAGTAGCTCATCTCCAGTCTGTAAGTGGCCATCTAAATCTGCTGCACCACCTGGCACTATGTGGCCTACACATACCTGAAAGTGACCAGAAAAATAAACGTTGAAAACTTAATCAGACACATATAAAAGTAAACTACATTATAGTATTATTTCACAATATGTTAAATTTTTGAATATATTCATATACACTGAAGAGCCAAAAAAAACTGGTAATATCGTGTAGGGCCCCCGCGAGCCCACAAAAGTGCCGCAACACGATGTGGCATGGACTCAACTAATGTCTGAAGTAGTGCTGGAGGAAATTGACACCATGAATCCTGCAGGGCTGTCCATAAATCCATAGGAGTAAGAGGGGGTGGAGATCTCTTCTGAACAGCACGTTGCAAGGCATCCCAGATATGTTCAATAATGTTCATGTCTGGGGATTTAGGTGGCCAGCGGAAGTGTGGTGGAAGCTAAAGTCAGAAGAGTGTTCCTGGAGCCACTTTGTAGCAATTCTGGATGTGTGGGGTGTCGCATTGTCCTGCTGAAATTGTCCAAGTCCGTCGGAATGCACAATGGACATGAATGGTTGCAGGTGATCAGACAGGATGCTTACGTACCTGCCACCTGTCAGAGTCGTATCTATACGTATCAGGGGTCCAATATCGCGCCAACTGCACACGCCCCATACCATCACAGAGCCTCCACCAGCTTGAACAGTCCCCTGTTGACATGTAGGGTCCATGGATTCATGAGGTTGTCTCCATACCCGTACACGTCCATCAGCTCGAAGGAATTGGAACCGTGACTCGTCAGACCAGGCAACGTGTTTCCAGTCCTCAACAGTCCAATGTCGGTGTTGTCTGGCCCAGGTGAGGCGTAAAGCTTTGCGTCGTGCAGTCATCAAGGGTACACGAGTGGGCCTTCGGCTCACATCGAAAGCCTATAACGATGATGTTTCGTTGAATGGTTCGCACGCTGACACTTGTTGATGGCCCAGCATTGAAATCTGCAGCAATTTGCAGAAGGGTTGCACGTCTGTCACGTTTAATGACTCTGGTCAGTCGTCGTTGGTCCCGTTCTGGGGGAAAACAAAAAATGTTTCAAAGGATGACTTTTCTAATAACAGTTACGTATGTTTTGGTTGTGGTGGACGACATGACCATTCTAATTGTCATTTCAAATCAGCGACTTGCAGGCACTGTGGCAAGAAAGGGCATATACGAACTGTATGCCAGGCCAAGAATATTCAAAAAATAAAGCATACACACATAATACACATGAAATTAAAACCGAAAATGAATATTCAAATTCTGTAGTTAACTTTTCTGGTTTCAAACAAGGTATCAAGGTTTTATTGAACAACCATGCATTAAAAATGGAAATTGATTCTGGATCTTATGCTATAATTTCTAAAGAAACTTTTGAAACTTTGTTTGGTTGCTGCAAACCTAAGAGTAGAAACACTTTTGTGAAGTTGCGGGATTTTCACGGAAATTTAATTTCACTTCTAGGTTCGTGCATAGTAGAAGTAAATTTGGGAACAAGAAAGTCAGACTACAACTGCTAATTTCAAAATGCAAATGCACAAATATTTCGAGTTTCTCATGGTTTGAGGCTTGGGTATTTCATTGCATGGAGTTAAAAAGAATGAATCTAATCCCGTGGATTTTGTAATTCAAAAATACAGCGAGGTTTTTGATGCTGGATTGGGTATATTTGTAGGACCTGTCGTGTCTTTACCTCTTGATCCTCAATTTCCTCCCTTTCAACTCAAGGCTAGGAATGTTCCACTTGCAATGAAACCAAAAATCGAGATTGCTTTGAAAAACTTCTGGATGAAGGAGTTATTGAACCTATTTAGAACCCTAAGTGGTCAACTCCTGTTGTTCCCATTATTAAACTTTCTGGTGACGTTAGATTATGTGGAGACTATAAGGTAACTTTGAATAAGGCCATGAATGCTCACCCCTATCCAATTCCAGTGGTTAATCAGTTACTGTCAAACTTGAAGGGTGGAGGGTATTACGCAAAAATACGGGGCGATTATAAAAAAACTATCCCGACATATGGGCCCCTAACTATCATACCATTCACAGAAACTGAATGAAATTTTGGCATAAGGTATTTTGATGTATGCACTCAAGAATGATATGGAAAACAACAGTGTCACTCTAACAGTTACGGTTACAGTGAGAAAATTTCGAAAATATCAAATGGCAACACCAAGTTTTTTGTATTGGAATGCGATCTCCATACTGAAAAACACTAAATAGTGTTGGAATGGCACCTGTAGCACGAAAATCCCCGGAGCTAGGCAAGGAAAAAGTAAAAAGGACTTTGCTGTGCACCAGAGCATTAATGTTCGTTTCATTCGTCACACCGTTTCTTCGGCTGAGATCCCAGCCGGATTAGTCCTCCACAAGGTCATGTGGAAAATTTGTGAAACACAATAAAATGCTTTATTTTATGCTGCTTCTCTGTCCTTATTGGTTGTCCTCACTTTTAGCCTATCTACCGCAAGTGATTTTCATGCTACAGTTGCCGTTCGAACACTATTTAGGGTTTTTCACAATGGAGATCACATTCCAATACAAAAAACTTGGTGTTGCCATTTGATACTTACGAAATTTTCTCACTGTAACCGTAACTGTTAGAGTGACACTGTTGTTTTCCATATCATTCTTGAGTGCATACATCAAAATACCTTATGCCAAAATTTCATTCAGTTTCTGTGAATGGTATGATAGTTAGGGGTCCATATGTCGGGATAGTTTTTTTATCACCCTGTAAATTTAGCTAAGGCTTTCTTACAGCTTCGTGTACACGAAACATTAGCTTAGGCCCAGACAATTGTAAGTCACAAGGGTGCTTTCAAGGTTAACAGATTGCAATATGGTGTTAATGTTGATCCTAGAATTTCCCAAAATATGATCGAAAATTTGTTTTCAAATTTGGAAGGAGTAGTTCCATATTTTGATGACGTTTTGATCAGGCTAATTCTCTAGAGCAGTTAGCATCAAGATTAGAATGCATGCTAGACAAACTTAAAAATGTTGTCGAATTACGTGCTAAAAGAGAAAAATGTCTTTTTGGAATCACTGAGGTTGAATTTTTAGGGTACCATATCTATGCTGCGGGTATTCACCCTTCCCATTCGAAAATTGAAGCAATTCGTTCGATTCCAAAAAACAAACATCAATTGCAGGCATTTTTAGGACTGATAAATTTCTATAACAGTTTTACAGTTTTCTTAAGGATAAGGCTACAGTTGTGGAAGTGTTGCATACATTACTGGATCAAAATGTACCATTCAAATGGTCAAAGATCCATGATGATGTCTTCAATTCTCTGAAGGAATTGTTAAGTTCAGATTGTGTGTTTGTACCTTTCGATGAAAAGCTTCCCATTGTGTTGGCATGCGATGCTTTACCTTTTGGAGTTGGTGCGGTTTTGAGTCACATACTTCTTCCAGACTCTGCCACGAAGCTGGGCTGGATGAGATCTCGGCAACGGGATAGGTCCAGTGGCAAAGTTCTGGCGTTCATTCATTCAGTCACATACTTCCTGATGGTTCAGAAGCATCAATAGCTTATGCCTCAAGAACTCTAACTACTATAGAACGGAACTATGCTCAAATTGAAAAAGAAGCTTCGGGTATAGTATTTGGAATAAAAAAGTTTCACCATCTTCTGTGTGGTCACTCATTCACTATAGTTACTGACCACCAACTTCTCTTGGGAATTTTCAATAAAAATAAGATCACAAAAGAGATTTTATCTCCGGGAATGCTAAGGTGGAGTTTGCTTCTAAACGCATATGATTTTTTGTTAATTCATAAGCCGGGAAAGAAAATTGGTAATGTGGATGCCCTAAGCAGATTATCGAACGCAAAAACTCCAGAATCCATGGTCACATCTCCATTAGAAGTGCTATTCATAGAAGAATTAGAAAATCCACCACTTCATGTACAGATTTTTAGCAGAATATATCAAACATTATGACATATATCGCAGAACAATCAGTGCTTCCAAGGAACAATCTCAGGAAGAATAATAAGAAAAGAATGAAAATGAACTCTTCTCTGCAGAAAATAATATCATGGCAGAACATTTTCCATCAGCCAACAGCTCATTGCAGAACAATTCTGTTTTGGGATTTATACAAAGGTATCAACAATTGGTTGATGTGAAGATGATCAAAGAAAGAAAAGTCAACTGCCTCTGTAGAGAATCGAATACATGTCTTCCACTATGCTTTACAAAGGCAATGCACCTCTCTCCTTAGAGCTCGTGTACACTGAACGAGACTGTATATGGACAGTCAGACCTAACTTAGGCCAAAGTTCACAATTGCTGACACTGCGACAAGACAGCAACTCATCCAAAGATGATGTCACTCTTCGATACATGATACTAATGATACTAAAGTTAGGGAACTTGGGAACAGAGTGTGTAGGGATTTTCAGGATTTCGAGCACTGTTGTCTTCCTGGGGGGAAGATTGGCAACGTTCAAGACGTTTTTCCATCGCCGAAAGTTGCCCTTGCGGGTGACTCTGTGGGTGGGAAAAAATTGGGTAGGAGTGAATATCAGTCAGTCTCTGTCAGAGTACTGGGATTCACTATTATCCGCTAGCGAAGGGGGATTCAGATGTGGCAGTGATTCCAGTGCTGCGAAGGGGTTGTAGTGGGTATAGGAGTAGGATCCAATTCAATATAGGCCTGAAGGACATTTGCTCAATTGGGGTCACGTTCTTGGAGCTTCCCGTGTTTACCGATAGGTGGCTTGGTTGGAATGGAATCCATCTAAATAGGAGGGGGGACTGGGAGGTTTATGATAGTCTTAGGTAAGGTATTTTATACTTCCAGACAACATACCCCTCATGCGGGTTAGTTAATGATAATCACAACAGTACTGAAGGGGAATTACCCACCTCTGACTTGGATGGTTTCTCGATTGACAGTAAATCACAAGGCAAATTAAAATGTGTGCTAATCCATGCCAGGAGCTTCGGCAATAAGAAAGATTTTTTAGAAACTATGATAGTTGTGGAGGGCTTGGATCTTATAGCCATTACTGAATCTTGGGCAAAAGATGGAGATGAGTCTTTCTTACACATCTCAGGATACAATACTTTTTTGAGAAATAGATCTGATAGAAAAGGGGGTGGAGTGTTGATTTATGTGAAATCCTGTTTGAAGGCTAGAGAGTGTAACGTGAAGAGGAGTGATATTGATACTATATGGGTTGAGCTTGAAAACAAAAGACATCATTAACTTATTGTTGGGGTTTGTAACAATCCACCAAATAGGGATCCAAACTACATCACCAAATTGCATGATGAAATTTCCTACACGTGTAAGCGTAAGAGGGTTCTCATACAAGGGGAATTTCAATTACCCAGGTATTGATTGGGAGAACCCTTCATCTAGAGATCAGTATGAAAGAGAGTTTCTTAAGTTGGTGCTCGAAATTTTTTTGTATCAGCATGTATCAGAAGCCACTAGGGGCACTGATATTTTGGATTTAGTTCTTTTTAGTTCCGAGGATCTTGCTGACAATGGTTTGGGGGGGGGGACAAGTTTTCTTCCAATGACCATCGTATCGTAATATTTCACTGTAACTTTTCCTCTGATAAGGTTGATAACAAAAGACTGGTTCCTTGCTTTCGGAGAACTAACTTTGATGTTTTGAGAGGAAGGTTAGCGGAAGTTTTCAAAGATCGATTGGAATCAGTAGGGGTGGTAGAGGTCAATGGGAAGAATTTAGTACAAAGCTGTCCTCTGTTTTGCACGACGTCATACCCTTTGTTCGAAAAAAGCATGTTTGTACATCGCACCCTCTATGGTTCACAGATAGCATGCGTAACCTTTATCTTGAAAAGAAAAGAGCATTCAGAAAGTATAAAAGTGGACGAGGTGACCTATCATTGTTTACTGATAAAAGAAGAGCGTTGAAGAAAGTGATAAGGAATAGTAAAAAGGAAGTTGAATCTAGGTTGGCAGATAACATTGGCTCTGACATACAAACATTTTTTTGATACGTCAATAATGGATGTAAGGGGACAGTTGGCCCCCTCTCTGGTCTAGTTTAGAGAGCAATGTAGGCATGTGTAGTGCTTTCAATGACTTTTTGCGTCTGTTTTTAATGGAGATAATGATATTCAATATATGGGTGTTGCATGGGGTAATAAAATCCCCAACGATATTGAAGTGGAAGTCCAGAATCTCCAAAAAACATTTATGTGCAAGCAAGGCATCAGGACCAGATGATATCTATCCCAGGGTCCTCAGGGAATATGCTAATGAATTGTTAGGGCCAGTCGCACAGATATACAGGAATAGTGCTGCTGAGGGTATAATACCAAGGAATTGGAAACTTGCTAATGTTGTTCCGATATTTGAGAAGAGTAGTAGAGAAGCTGTGTCCAACTATTGTTGTTTGAGTTAGCTCTCAAAAATTTTGGAAATTATCATCAAAAGGCAGTTAGTGAAGTGGATAGACTAGAATAATATATTGCTGAATAATCAACATGGGTTCAGGAAGAGGAAGTCATGTGTGACTAACCTCCTTTGCTTCTATGATCACGTGACGAAGGCTTTGGGTGAGAGCAAAAATGTAGATGTTGTTTTCCTTGATTTCCAGAAGGCATTCGATTGGGTCAAACATGGTAAACTCTTGAAGTGTTTACACGAGATTGGGGGCAACTTGTTGAATTGGGTAGAATCGCAACGAGTTATGGTGAACGGGGAATTCTCTGGTTGGACAGGCGTCACAAGTGGAGTTCGTCAAGGAAGTGTCCTTGGCCCCATACTTTTTCACTTTTTTTCGAGAAACTTGATCAAGGTACTGATGGGATTGTAAGAAAATTCGCAGATGACATGAAGCTAATGGAGGTAATCAGGAATCAAAGTGATAGGGAGTTGCTGCAGACCAACTTAAACAGGATTGCAGCATGGGCAAATGAATGGAGCATGACATTAAGCATTGATAAGTGAATGGTCGCTCATTTTGGTTCAAACAACCCACAGTTTTCTTACAAGTTGAATGGTGCTTCTATCCTGAATGCAAGTAGGGTCACCGATTTGGGAATTCTCATTGATGAGCGGCTTAGGTTTTCTGAACATTGTTCAGCAGATGTAAAAAAAAACGAATAGAATGCTTGGTCTCATCTTCAAAAAAAGGTCTCTTTGCGTTCTCTGAAAGTCATTCTTTCAGTTTTTTGAGGCTTAGTTTGTTCAGGACTGGAGTATGCTGTAAGGTTTTGGAGACCATACCTAGAGAGGGACATAGACTTGGTTGAAGGGGTGCAGAGAAGAGCTACGCATGTCCTTATTGGAACACGAGGCTTGAGTTATGAAGAGAGACTTAATTTTTTGAATATGTTTACATTTGATTAATGCAGGTGTCGAGGAGATATGATCGAAGTGTTCAAAATTTTCAATGGGATGGATAGGATGGACCATGAACTTTTAGTACACCGCCAATCGACTGCTTTTACAAGGGGACACCAGTATCGATTGGTGAGGGACAATGCAAGGTTATGGTGTCGCAGGGAATTTTTCTCTAATAGGGTTGTTAATAAATGGAATAGCTTACCCCCGGAGGTAGTAAATTGTAACACAATTGACACGTTTAAAAAGAAATACGATAAAAATGTTGGGGTAAATCGAGAAGCTACCCATTCTTAGAATAAGACAACAATAATATTCTTTATGGGCATTGTATAATATTTTATCATGTGTACATATTGTTTATAATTTTTGTTAATTGCATTTTTAATTGGGTTGCTGTATTTTTGAAATATATGACATCCATATTTTTATGGGCATCTTTTTTTCCGCCACCTCATTGAACATTTTGCCTGTTGTGGCGTTGTATTTGTATTACTTATGTTATACTGTGTGTTATACTGCGAGAAAATACTTCTTCATAAAGTATGGCAATTCCTTAATAACAAAAGTATTCCTTACATTTCCTTACTTTTTTTCTTCGTTCTCGTGAGTTTTACTTAGCGTGTTGTTTATTTTTGGGTCATATTCTGCGGTGATTTTCTTTTTTTCAGCGCACGTTGGATTGTGAGATAAGTGGTTTTTTTTATTATATTGCTCTCATTTTTTTTTAATTTTCGTTGTGTATTTTCGATCGACTTTAATTTATTTTTCTCGTTCGCATTTCATTTTCGTTGTTTTTTCGCCAGGTTCGCTCGCTTCTTTGATATAAGTTCGTAGGTTTTTGGACGTTAGTGTTAGCAAACAGTGTATACTTTTTCCCGGGTACTCTCAATAACTTTGTTTTCCTTCCATTTGGGCCTATTGTTGTAGTGTAAGTGTGATGAGATAGTTAGCTAATTCTAATTAGTATAAATTGTACTTCGTAGCTTAATACTTTTTTTAGAGGGTGTTGTATTCTTTATATACATATTTATTTTATTCTTCTTGATTTAGTGCTGAGCATTCTACTTTACGTAATTTTTTCGTATAATCTCTTACGTATATTTTGCATAGTAATGTATTTTACATTATTTTAATTTCCAGTTAACGTTTCCCATTTTCCTATTTTTAAGTATTATTATTATCTAGCTTTAGCAATAGTGTTAGTATGCCTCGACCTCGACTAGTGTTGTGTAGAGCTTGCGACGGGAGGTTTCCCTGGTCTAGGGGTATAGTAGCTGATAGTTTCAATTGTAAAGGGTGCTTGGTTAGGAAAAGGCTGGAACTCGAGGTCGAAGCTTTACGGGAAAAAGTTAGGGTGCTAGAAGGCCCGGTTATAACGGAGCCTCTGGTCGTTGAGCCACCTGTTGATGAAGAAGCAATCTCCACGAACAACGACATTTTAGAGGGCGAATGGGTGGTCGTGGATGAGGTAGAGGGGGATAGTGATAGGGGTTTAATCATCGGCGATTCTATGGTTAGGGAACTTGGGAACCGAGTGTGTAGGGACTTTCGGGGTTTCGAGCACTGTTGTCTTCCTGGGGGAAGATTGGCAACGTTCGAGACGTTTTTCATCGCCGAAAGTTGCCCTTGCGGGTGATTCTGTGGGTGGGAACAAATCAGGTAGGAGCGAATATTAGTGAGTCTCTGTCAGAATACCGGGATTTACTATTATCCGCTAGGGAGGGGGGTTCAGATGTGGCAGTGATTCCAGTGCTGCCAAGGGGTAGTAGGGGATATAGGAGTAGGATCCACCAATTCAATATAGGCCTGAAGGACATTTGCTCCTCACTTGGGGTCACGTTCTTGGAGCTTCCCGCATTTACCGATAGGTGGCTTCGTTCGGATGGGATCCATCTAAATAAGAGAGGGGTCTGGGAGGTTTACGATAGTCTTAGGTCAGGTTTTTTACTCCCAGACCACGTAGTCGGGAATGCGGGTTAGTTAATGATAATCACAACAGTACTGACAGAAAATTACCCACCTCTGACTTGGATGGCTTCTCGATTGACACTAAATCACTGGGCAAATTAAAATGTGTGTTAATAAATGCCAGGAGCTTGGGTAATAAGAAAGATTTTTTAGAAACTATGATAGTTGTGGTGGGCTTGGATCTTATAGCCATTACAGAATCTTGGGCAAAGGATGGGGATGAATCTTTCTTACACATCTCAGGATACGATACCTTTTTGAGAAATAGATCTGATAGGAAAGGGGGTGGAGTGTTGATATACGTGAAATCCTGTTTGAAGGCTAGAGAGTGTAACGTGCAGAGAAGTGATATTGAAACCATATGGGTTGAACTTGAGAGCAAAAGACGTCATAAGCTTATTGTTGGGGTTTGTTACATTCCACCGAATAGGGATCAAAACTACATTGTCAAAATGCATGATGAAATTTCCTACATGTGTAAGCGAAAGAGGGTTCTCATACTAGGGGATTTCAATTACCCGGATATTGATTGGGAGAACCTTTCATCTGGAAATCAGTATGAAAGAGAGTTTCTTAAGTTGGTGCTCGAAATTTTTTTGTATCAGCATGTATCAGAAGCCACTAGGGGTACTGCTATTTTGGACTTAGTTCTTACTAGTTCTGAGGATCTAGTTGAACATGTTTCGGTGGGGGAAGAGTTTTCTTCCAGTGATCATCGTATCGTCAGATTTCACTGTAACTTTTCCTCGGGTAAGGTTGATAACAAAAGACTGGTTCCTTGTTTTCGGAGAACTAACTTTGATGTTTTGAGAAGAAGGTTAGCGGAAGTTTTCAAAGACCGGTTGGAATCAGTAGGGGTGGTAAGTCAATGGGAAGAATTTAGTACGAAGCTGTTCTCTGTTTTGCACGACGTCATACCCTTTGTTCGAAAAAAGCGTGTTTGTACATCACACCCTCTATGGTTCACGGATAGCGTGCGGAACGTTTATCTTGAAAAGAAAAGAGCATTCAGAGAGTATAAAAGTGGACGTGGTGACCTATCATTGTTCACTGATAAAAGAAGACTGTTGAAGAAAGCGATAAGGGATAGTAAAAAGGAAGTTGAATCTAGGTTGGCAGATAACATTGGCTCTGACCCAAAATCATTTTTTCGATACGTCAATAATGGATGTAAGGGGACAGTTGCCCCCCTCTCGATAGGAGGCTCTAAGGTAGAGAGCAATGTAGGCATGTGTAGTGCTTTCAATGACTTTTTCGCGTCTGTTTTTAATGGAGATAATGATATTCGATATACGGGTGTTGCATGGGGTAATAAAACCCTCAACGATATTCAAGTAGAAGACGTGGAGGTCCTAAATCTTCTAAGAAATGTATGTGCAAGCAAAGCACCAGGACCAGATGATATCTATCCCAGGGTTCTCAGGGAAGGTGCTAATGAATTGTTGGGGCCAGTCGCACAGATATTCAGGAGTAGTGTTGCTGAGGGTATCGTCCCGAGAGATTGGAAACTGGCTAATGTTGTTCCGATATTTAAGAAGGGTAGTAGAGAAGTGGTGTCTAATTATCGTCCAGTGAGTTTGACGAGCTCCCTCTCGAAAATTTTGGAAATTATCATCAAAAGGCAGTTTGTGAAGTGGATAGACGAGAATAATGTATTGTCCGATAATCAGCATGGGTTCAGGAAGGGGAAGTCATGTGTAACTAACCTCCTTTGCTTCTATGATTACGTGACTAAGGCTTTGGGTAAGAGCAAAAATGTCGACATTGTTTACCTTGATTTCCAGAAGGCATTCGCTCGGGTCCAACATGGCAAACTCTTGAAGCGTTTACACGAGATTGGAATAGGGGGCAACTTGCTGAATTGGATAGAATCGTGGTTAAGAGATAGGTCGCAACGAGTTATGGTGAACGGGGAATTCTCTGGTTGGACAGACGTCACAAGTGGGGTTTCTCAGGGAAGTGTCCTTGGCCCCATACTTTTTTCACTTTTTATCGACAAACTCGATCAGGGTATCGATGGAATTACTAGCAAATTCGCAGATGATGTGAAGCTAATGGGGGTAATCGGGAATGAAAGCGATAGGGAGTTGCTCCAGACCAACTTAAACAAGATTGCAGCATGGGCAAATGAATGGGGCATGACGTTTAGCGTAGATAAGTGCATGGTCGCTCATTTTGGTTCGAACAACCCACGGTTATCTTACGAGTTGAATGGTGTCACTATCCCGGATGCAACTAGAGTCACCGATTTGGGAATTCTCATTGACGAGCGACTTAAGTTTTCTGAACATTGTTCAGCGGTTGTCAAAAAAGCGAATAGAATGCTTGGTCTCATTTTCAAAAAAGTCTCTGCGCGTTCTCCTAAAGTCATTCTTCCGCTTTTTGATTGAAATGATTGAAATTTATATTGCAATTAAGTAGCGAACAAAATTTTTCATTAGTTCTGATCTTGCATTAACTGTGATTGCATTTAATCAGTTCCATTGTATAAATTCATATATACACACTGTATAAATAATTATATCTGATATGTGTTATTTCTCGGTTGAATTTGTCATATTTTATTTGGTAAATCACCTTTTTTAATAAAAACAAATTTACATGTATGTATTTTATACTTCTTACAACATATTTAATGTATATTATTTTTTTTTAAAAATATAATCGAACAATTTAAATGCAGTGAAATCCCGCAACAATGATAAATCCCTGTACAACAATATTTTTCCAAATCTTGTTTGGGATTGAGTATGGCCTAATGTTAAACTCATAATGAAAAAAAAACAATGATATCCTCTACTACGATAAATCTCTGTACACCAATATTTTTTAGGACATTTCACAGCCATTGCAATGATAATTTCTTATATTTCACTCAATATCAAATTCTTTGTATAATCAACTTCCTCAGCAGTTTTTTTTCTTTGGAGAGTGTCTAATAACATCAGTATTTTGCACTATCTACCCTCTTAAAGTGTTAGAAAGTAGCTTCACGGCTACACAAAAGTGTTATGTAGTAAACCAGTTTACAGGGTGAAACAACTAAATGAATTTTAGAATCTTTTGCTACGAATAGATACTTATAAATGCATTTATAAATATTGGTATATGGTGGTACTACTTTACCATACACCAGGGTTGGCAGGTTTTTGACGGTATACACCACGGTTTAAACTGTCATGTCAAAAACCTTTGTCAAAAATCTCAAATACTGCTTTTCAATATAAAAATTGCCATTGGAAATACACACGTTAATTGCATGTAATGTTTAAAATAACTATGCTATGCAAAGAATATTTAATGATTGTAAAATAATTTTCTACTCTCTACAGAATTATTTTGGACAATATATACATTTTTTTAAATAAGATTTACAATTTGAATAAAGCATAAGATAAACACTGAAGGGAAAATTATGGAATGGATTGACATTCCCTGATTTAAGATAGTTCTTGACCTTCCAAAATTTCAACTGCTTATATAAATGCATTGATATAAATCATCTGCTGTACTCTTTTTACAACAGATAAGTGTTTAAAAAAGTTTACTACATTGTATATGTAATGTTGATTTCTGTTATTATTAAATTGTCCGGATAACCACTGATACTTAAAACGATACTTTTATTGTGCATAACATTGAAATATATCTAGCGATCAAAATACTAAATTGTAGGACTAAAATGCCATTTAATTTGGCAATGCTAGCTTGTATATGATGCTTAAGAAACTTCTGTAACTTATCCTTAGTCAAACTTAGTTATTCTTATTTATGGTGTATTTAATAGCATTTATAATGCAATGGTTTTACAATTGAATAGCTGTATTTAAACGTGTAAAACAAATGCTTTGGGTATCAAATCCTGTCAGATCTACTTTGGTTGAAAATACTCTTTAAAACTCTGTGAATTTATACACCCTGAGCTTAGAAACTTTTAGGTGAGAATAAATGAGTTTAATTAATGTATTAACAAATGTTGTATGAGAATTTTCATACAGAATAAAATTTTGGGCAGGTCAGAAAATTCAAAATATTAAAATAGATATTTTTTCTCAGTAATTATAATTCCAAATATAAAACCCTTTAATCTATATAAAAGTAAGTGTTTTGTAATTTAACATATCTATCAGGTTGAAAAAAATATTTGACAACATTGACAATAAAACTGTTTTAATACTGATTTAGTTTCTGAAGTCAAAAACTTAACCCTGATGCCCTATCATACATATTTTGAATGAGCATCTCCATTCCGCTTAGCAAATTGAACACAGGTAATGAGTAGCTTAGGTAAATAAACCATAAAATTATATTTTATATGTTCTGGACTAAGTTGAAAAATTCAAAATTTCAAATTATAATTAATATTTTGCTTTAATCATTGTAATAAATTAATGTTTACAAATAAAACATTGTAATATGTTTGGTTGATCCATGAAATGATTTCGTTTATATATTTACACCTTATTTACAACGGATAATATTTACATAATACAAACGGGAATGCTGGTAGAGAAAAATGTGGCCCGTGCACGGCGAGACACAGACACGTGCGTCGGTGAGTAAGACAACATCAACAACAACAAGCAGAGTCAGACGCCTTTGACTCCCGATTTTCTGTTGCATTGCCACGAGCAGAAAATAGAATAATCATTATACAAGCTGCGAAGATACGATAGCGCCATCGTGCGGGCAGCACTACAGTACCCCCCCTCGCAGTCCGAAGGACGAGGAAAGAAGAGAAAAAAAAAGTTATATTTTAAAAGTCACGTGCTTCGACGAACGTAGACGGTTTTCCCAAATATTTCTGCTGGTCGTTGTCTTTTTCAGGATGCTTTTTGGAACGAGGGAGGAAGTTTTTGGCACAGATGCATCTGTCTTTTTGTTGGTTGGCTGAGGCACATTGCCGGTGAGCAGAAAGGCAGGTTTTAACCTGTCGACCGATACCATGGAAGGTTTTCCTTTTATGAGAAGGCTAAATGTCTTCTCACCACGTTTCAGCACTTCGTACGGTCCGTTGTAAGTGGGGACGAGTGCTCGTTTCACTGTGTCTGACCGCAGGAAGACGTGGGTGGTGTTCTTCAGTTCCGAATGTACGTAGAGTCTCTTTTCACCATGCGCCGTTGCAGGAGTTGGTTGTAGCTGCTGCATCTGGTCTCTTAGAATGGAGACGAATTCTGTGGGACACGGAATGGTGTTGCTACTGTTGGCGATCAAATCGCCAGGCAATTGGAGCTCTGTGCCGTATACGAGTTGTGCTGGTGTGGCTTTGAGGTCTTCTTTGTAGCAGGATTGTAGCCCTAACAGGACTGTTGGAAGTGTGTTCACCCAGTTCATGTTTGACCTAGCTATCAGAGCTGCTTTCAGTTGTCGATGAACTCTTTCTATCATCCCGTTAGCTTGAGGATGGTAAGGTGTCGTCCTGATTTGCTGAATGCCAAGGAGTTTGGTGAGTTCGTGAAAAATGAAGCTTTCGAACTGCCGACCTTGGTCTGTTGTTTTGGGGTTCTGAAATGACTGATTCAACCAGAATAGAATGTTGAAGCAACAGTGGCTGCTGTCATGTCCTTCATCGGTAATACTTCGATCCAACGGCTGAATCTATCGATGCAGGTGAGGCAATATGTGTAACCTTGAGATGACGGAAGTGGACCAATGATATCGATGTGAACGTGCTTGAAATGAGCGTCTGGCATTTCTATTTTTCCTGGAGCGGAAACAGTATGCTTGTGCACCTTTGACTTTTGGCAAGGCACACAACATCGAGTCCAGGTGGCGCAGTCTTTCCGAATTGAAGGCCATACAAAGCGATCACAGACAAGACGTGTTGTGGCTTTGATGCCTGGGTGACATCGATTGTGAAGAACATCGAAAACGTGTCTTCGAAGAGTATTTGGTATATACGGACGTATTCGATTGCAGGATGTGTCACACCAGAGTGGTTTGTCTATACCAACTAAATTGCAGATGCTGAGTTCTAATGAGGAGGAATGCTTGAGAGAGTCAAGTTCGCTATCGGTCACTTGAGCTTCTGCGATCTTGGAATAGTCTATTGATGGAGGACATGCAATGGCTTGTATTCTAGAAAGAGCATCAGAGACCTGATTCTGTACGCCTGATACATGTTGTATGTCGGTGGTATGCTGTCCCATGAAGTTTAGATGTAGTGTTTGTCTGGGAGATGTCTTGTGAGGCTTTAAACGAAACGAAAACGTCAAGGACTTATGGTCGGTGTAGAGGATGAAATGTTTTCCTTTGATCATGTGTTGAAACTGCTTCACTGCGGCATACGCTGCTAATAGCTCTCTGTTGTAAGTGCTATAATTCATCTCAGCTTTGATAAGCTTCCTGGAGTAGAAAGCGAGAGGTTGCCATTGCGTTTTGACAAGCTGTTGCAGGCAGGCACCGATTGCTGTGTTGGATGCGTCTACCATGATAGAGAGTTCGGCTGATGGATGTGGAAAAGCAAGAAGGGTTGCAGAAACGAGTTTTTGCTTGCAATCTACGAAAGCTTGATTTGATGTTTCCGTCCACTCAATCCTCGCGTTGCTTTTGACTTTTTTTCGAAGATATGAACATAGTGGAGCTTGTGTTTCTGCTAACCCAGGAAGGAATCTTCGATAAAAATTCAACATTCCCAGAAAACGTCGAAGTTCTTGGGTGGTTGTCGGTCTTGGGAAATCTTTTATCGCCTTCACTTTATCATGAAGAGGAGAAATCCCATTTGATGATATCCTGTGTCCAAGAAATGTGACTTCATCTTGGAAGAATTTGCACTTCAAAGAGTTGATCTTTAGACCATGCTCGGCCTGTCGTTTGAAAACTATGTCCAGGTGCTGTTTATGCTGTTCAGAGTTTGTTGATGCGATGAGGATGTCATCTATGTACCCTGCAGAAAAATTGAGACCAGCCAACACTTGGTCGATGTACCTCTGGAATGTCTGGGCGGCATTGCAAAGTCCGTAGGGCATGAAAGTAACTTCATAAAGCCTGAAAGGCGTGATGGCGGCAGTCTTGGGCACGTCAGCTTCTGCCACTGGAATTTGTTGGTACGCCAAGACAAGGTAGAGTAGATTGCAGTCCCATGAAGCATGTGGGTTAGGTCATGGATATGAGGAATGGGGTATCTGTCTGGTGTGGTGATCTTATTTAGTTGACGGTAGTCACCGCAGATACGCGACGCACCGTTAGGTTTCTTGACCATATGAATTAGACTGGCCCATGCACTATTTGATGGCCGACATAATCCTTGTTTTCGCATGTCCAGAAATTGCTTTTTGGCACAAGATAACTTTTCTGGAGAGAGACGGCAAGCTTTAGCAAAAATTGGCCTACCTGTTGTCTCGATGATATGCTCACAGCATGGTTTGGAGTTCAGCGAAGATTTGCTGAGCAGGCTTTGATAAGTTGCGTCACCGTCGAAAAGTTTGATTGAATGCACTTCTGACTTCTTTAGTTGACAGTTTGCAGTGAGTTTCGTCCTAATGTCGAGGAGACATCGTCGTCGTAAGTCTGGAAGCAAATTGAAGTTGTACAAGAAATCGGCCCCAAGAATGGGTTTCGGTACCGCGGCCAAGAGGAAAGTCCACCGGAAGACCCTGCTGAGTTGAAAATCTAAAGTGATGGTTCGCTCACCATAGACGTTTATTGGAGACGAATTTGCAGCGAAAAGTTGGAGAAGTGGTTGACGTTTGTCAGTGCTGCATGCTGGGAGTATTGAAACGTCAGATCCAGTGTCCACAAGGAATGAAATGTTGGTGCTTCGATCGACTACAAATAAGCGACGAGATGTTGTTGGCAGGGAGCATGTCGCTACTACTCTCCGCCTTCGTCGTTTTTTTGTAAACCTGCATGGTGAAGTGCACCTTCTGGCTTGATTGCCAAATGTCTTATGGTACCAACAAAATTGTCTATCCCGCAACGTAGGTGGTGATGTTGATCTCTTTGAACGAGAGAAACGCGAGCGCGAAACACTGCGGGAACGCACATGCAAAACTGTTTTCAGTTTGCGGCGTAGTTGGGCAACCTCTTCTTTTAGTTGTGCGATCATGTCCGATTGTTGACTTTTTTCCACAGCGTCTACATGGTGGGCTTGCTTCTTGGATCTTGTCAGCCAGCTCTGCCGTTTTGTCAAGTGTTAGCGGGCTGACGGCAGCGAGTATAGATCGAGTGGATTTGGGCAGTTGTTGCAGGAAGAGTTCTGTCAA
This sequence comes from Pholcus phalangioides, assembly GCF_987345545.1. Taxonomy (NCBI): domain Eukaryota; kingdom Metazoa; phylum Arthropoda; class Arachnida; order Araneae; family Pholcidae; genus Pholcus; species Pholcus phalangioides. The sequence goes on along the minus strand of NW_028301608.1, from coordinate 2,529,264 downwards.
TAGTTCGTCCGAAACGTTGTGAGATTCCGCTCTTCGTTTTAATTCACGGAGAATGTCAGACGGTTTCCGATCTCCTAATGGCTCACAAGCTAGAAGTTTCCTAAGTTGTGTAGACGAGGATTCACTACAATGTGTGACTAGTTCATGCTTCAGTTTTTCGTATAGCTCCGAAGTCGACGGGTTCATGAGAATGTCTCGTACTAGAGATGCGGTATCTGGAGGTAGATTTGCAACGATGTAGTTGTATTTTGTTTTTGACTCTGTTATCGGTTTTGGAGCGGCTAACTCGAAAGTGCTTTCACACATCACGAACCATAACGAAACATCACGCACGTTTAATGGCGGTATAACTACGGCACTCACCTCTGCCATGGTGGTTTCTTTTGTTTCACGTCCGATGTCGCCAATCTTTGGTTGATCCATGAAATGATTTCGTTTATATATTTACACTTTATTTACAACGGATAATATTTACATAATACAAACGGGAATGCTGGTAGAGAAAAATGTGGCCCGTGCACGGCGAGACACAGACACGCGCATCGGTGAGTAAGACAACATCAACAACAACAAGCAGAGTCAGACGCCTTTGACTCCCGATTTTCTGTTGCGTTGCCACGAGCAGAACATAGAATAATCATTATACAAGCTGCGAAGATACGATAGCGCCATCGTGCGGGCAGCACTACATATGCAAAAGGGTAAGTTCTTCATCATGTTATATACCTATGATGTTCAAAACATTATCAAAAAGCATTCATTTAGGTTTTTGACGGTTTTTGATGGTTTAAACCAGTTTTTGACCATTTAAACCAATTTTTGACAGTTTAAACCAATTTTTGACAGTTTAAACCAGTTTTTGATGCTTGTCATTTCAAAAACCCAACCCCGCTGCATACCAACTCCAGTTATATCGCCATACAGCAATTTCCAACAAGTGGAGTTGGGTGGGAAATGAGGTTTTATCTTTATCTATCGGTAGTCGCCCCAGGATCGGTAAGTGAAGAACTTGTTTCTAATGTTCTTGCTTGGATTCGAACCCGTGGACCTTGACAGTAACCTTCACAGTGTAAGACATGCATCTTACCACTGCATCACGTAGGTGCTTACGGTGGTACTAAGAACGACAATTGAGAAGACATGCGAACAACTATAAATTTGCCAATGCCTACTGATAATATGTTACCTCTTGATATAACGATATATAACCCCTCTTCAATAATATTTTTCTTGGCCAGCAGAGTATCATTCTATCGAGGTTTCACTAAAATATTATTTACATTCTGGGGGAAGGAAGAGTAATATCTACTTACCTGTGAACCTTCTTCTGTTCCACCAACAACTCGGAAACCAAAACCACTGTTCTGGCGATATAAAGTGACTGTCATATTTATGAAACCATCACTGCTGCTCACACTGGACTGGATATTTACATTTCTCATATCATTGCTGGTGAGTGATTGTACTGGCCCAACATTTGACATTGTGTGCTCTTGATCAACAGAGTTATCTTCCCTTTTGATGAAACTGTTCTGAGACTTCTGATCCATCCTATGATGAAGAGAATTGGTTGCAGATGACGATTCTCTTATAGATGCATTTCCGTTCCACAAAGCTGATGAACCCACATGATTCAAGGTCATTGCCTGATAGCCAGAAGTTGGCTGCGCGGTATACAACCCAAAACTATTGTCTTGTGACTGTCTAAATGAATCATAAAATGCGGCATTAGAAGGTAATGGTGATCTGTGGTTATTATAATAACTTGAAGAGCTATTACCAGAATATTTCCAATCAGAATCTAAAGTATCTGGATTATCACTGATACTATTATCTTCACCTGACTTGGAAACACCATTTTCATTAAGAGGATCAATTGTGGATGACAAATAAGGTCGGTCCAAACTCTTGGGTGTTTTTTCAAAGTGAGAAGGCATGTTTTGAAACTGTTTATTCAATGACATCACATTGGTATCGTCAAATGGTTCAGAATTAAAATTACTATGGTTGTTAGGTGAATACCACGTTTGATTATGATGATGATGATTCACTGAACTTTTATAGCTTGGTTCACGCAGCAAATAATCTGTGGTCTCTCGATCCAACTGTTCACCATTCTTGAAGTCATTTCTTTTCCTATGCCTAGAGGATGTTGATGATGAAGATAATCCGGTGAATATATTTTGTTTCTCGGTGAATCCAAATGAAAGATTATTCTCTGGAGAGCTTTTTGTCCAGTTACGTGAATCTACCAGAGGTGTTTTTGGTCTGGGTACAACTACTGCATCTTTATCTCGTGTGCTGTACAGTTCAGCAGTGGGGGTTTTGCTACGATAATTATTGAATATTTTTTCATCTCTCCTCCCTGGTGATTGAAACAACAAAACATTATGTAGCATAAAATATTGCATGACATAAAAACTACAGATTGAATTCATTAAAATTGGTCGATCAATTAAAAAACTAACTAATTAATTTAATTATTAATCAGTTCTTTTCAATTGTGCACCATCTATGTGTGCTATCTGCTATTAGCAAATATATATTATTATTTAGAAGACACCAACGAATAAGGCAAATACACAATTGTGTATTTGCCTTATTCGTTGGTGTCTTCTAAATATTCTTGGGCAAAGTGGATCAACTCTTCTATATATATTATTAATTGATGCTAAAGAAATTTTTTTTTTGTTTCATCATACATCCATTTGCAAATCACATCTTAACACACATCTATTAAAAAATATAAACAGAAACAGATTAGAAAGGTAGGGCTGCTCGATTTTAGGTTAGTTACTGATTTCGATCTTCTTCATCTTCCACAGCTTCCAATCTTCATGATCCTGCTTGCTTCCCTTGGATTTGGATACTTTAGAAAAATCTCTTAAAAAGTGTTTCACTCCTGAATAATACTTAGCTACTTACTGTACACAGCCCTGGTCTATCGCCACGCAGGCAAGTTATTACCATTTCATTTGCATGGAGGTGGTTGAGTTAGAACTAATTATTGCAATATCTAACAGTGTGGTACTGTATTGGACCAATTATTGTAATGCCTAACCAGGGTAGGAACTGGAGGGGGCGCTGGGTGATGAGCAACTGCCCCAGGTGGCAGTTTTAGGTGGGAACAAAGAACACAGATATAAAATTATAGAATTTCAAAGTTGTGGGGGAGGGGGGGATCATGTTTGTCAGGCTGCAAAAATTCTAGTTACACGGTCCCATACCTTACTGTAATATTTGTACATTATTTGTGTCCACAAGCTTTTTGTTTTTTTTTCAAAACGAGCACATGGGAAATTTACTACCAACTGAGTTCTGTCAGAAGTGAAGTGTGTGTACTTAACACTCCGAGTGCGTATCTAGTGTTGTGTCAGATTTTTCAGTGCTGCTATCTATAGGGCTCCCACTCAAAAATTAGAAAAAATAGAAAAAAGCAGGACTAAAAAGTAGGAAGTGGGTGACGGGGGAGTTATAATAGCATTATAAAAAAACGACCCCCAAAAATATATTTTGAAATTTTTTTTAATTTTAATTTTTTTATAACACAATTTCAGTACCCTATAAGATTGATTCAAGCTAAAGCAAAATTGCAAAAAGGACTTACAAAAACAATTTTTGGCCAAAACCATGTACAAGCAGCACCTCCTAGACATAGAAGGCCTCTGCACTGTTTGTCATAAATGTCATTCAGACTACCTAGCAAGTTTGCCACATTTTGAAACACAGCATCCTATTTCATTTCTTCTTATTTTGGCGTAGAATCTTCCATATTGACTAACAAATACTGCATAGTGATTTGATGTGGGACATAGAAATCTGCAATTCTGAGCCCGAGCATTTCTTTTCCTCATAACAATGATACTGGCAAGAGCAGGGAATTTTCTCCCCCGAATATTCTGAGGGAAAATAATTCTACTTACTGACGTTACAAGCAGACTGCAGAGGCCTTCTATCTCTAGCAGGTGCTGGTACTAGCAGCCAAAGATACATATTGTGAGGAGGGACAGAAAAGATTTATCACAATTTTTTTTTGAGTCTTCCAAAGTGCAGAGTCTATCAACTCTCTTCGACAATGCACCACAAATTATGAAGACATGTATGTTTTTCAAGAATGATGCTCCTTGGAGACCACTTTCGAAAGCACAGTGCAAAATTACAAGATCTGATGTTAATAAGTCAAGGTGAACCGGATGGTTTTACTGCATTGTTCATCCCTTTTTTAAACGTATTTGTTTACATTTTACTGTTCAATAGCTTCAATAGCAGTTTTTTGACAAATGAAGCACTTTTATTTCTAGCTCTTTGCTGAGCATTGTAAATAATATGTTTATGCCTGACAATACAGAAGACAATTTAATGCTATTGGATAGCTTAAACATCACCAAACCTAGAATAGATCTATGTATCCAACTGTAATGCGAACTTGTTTCACCTATACACAAAATGTGCACCATAATTTTAAATGATGTTAATTACTGTACAATGAATACTCCAAGACCATGAAGTAGTGAGTAAAAAATCATTTTTTCCATATGGATAGAAGTTTTCGATGAATACCCTACTTGTTTTGTTGAACCCTCAAACTAAGTAAATAAAAAATTGATAACCCAAATGTTCCACATACACCCCTAAATACAAATACAACGCCACAACAGGCAAAATGCCCAACGAGGTGGCTGAGAAAAAGATGCTTATAAAAATATGGATGTCATATATTTCAAAAATATAGCAACCCAATTAAAAACGCAATTAACAAAAATTGTAAACAATATATACACGATAAAATATTATACAATGCCCATAAAGAATACTTATGGTTGTCTTATTCTAAGTATGGATAAAGCTTCTCCATACTTAGGTCTCCATTATTACTTCTCCATTATTTTATTCTAAAATAACCTTAAAAGCGATACAATTTCTGCTTTGGCAGAATCATTAATTGCAATCTACATTTGTAATACTTGGCAATATATCGATGATTCCCTGCTCAATTAAAATCAATCCCAGAATTTTGTTCATAGGATTTGGTGGAAAAGTGGGACAAAAACTAGAAAGTAGGACAAGTGGGAGCCCTGCATGCATATTAAAGAGCTGCCATCTGCCTTCTAAAGACAAAACTGGAAATGAAGGACTATTCTTATGAATGTAATTTAAATTTTGAAAGTGTCTGTTACTCGTTATGGTGAGATTTTTTCAAAGACAAGAGCAGCTGGAAATAAAATGATTGGCATACTTAATCATTTTGATGTGAAATATGAACTTGGTTTCAATAATGAGTACAAGTTACTATACATCAGGGGGGAAAAAGTCCAAAGCGATAAATGTATTAGTGAGCCAAACCTTTTCACATAATAGTTTGCCATGTATTCATAGGAATATAACAAACCTGTCAAACCTATATGAGAGCGGAACCAACCACAAACAACACTGAGGAGAGGTTTGAAAAAAAAACCCAAAAAAATACACAAACTTACCACATCATGCTTCAAGAATTTAGAATATATTTATTACAAAATCTGAAGCTTTTCTTGAAACGATACAAATTGTGTTCAGCTCACTAATTTATACAGTGGAACCATGCATATAAGTTGCGTAGTGCGACTTTCATGTTCATATGAGGTTTGATTTTGGCTGCAATCAGTTCTGATACATTTTAATGTTAAAATAATTCATTTATTCGACACGAAACTTCAATAATTTGACGTTTTTACTTTGACTCGAACCTTCAAATCTTTTGAAAAACTTCATTTACATCCATCAAATGCTCACATTATTATGCAGTAAAAACACATTGCTACAGTAGTTGTTCTTGTATATTGTCACTGCAAAAGCCATAAATTTTAGGGTGATTGCTGCCACATACGAAAATAGCCAGTGAGCTGGCTGATGGTCATTTAAAGGGGACCCTTAAGTGATTTGTTTATTGCTTGTTTCTGAGAATACACAGACGCAGCGAGCCACAAAGAAATGGGTTTTAATTATTTTGATGGTCGTATGTTCTTTCTTAATTTTTTTTCTCCTAATGTTTTCAGCGTTATCCCCAAAGGGTAAGAAAGTCTGCACACTGTAAACATTTGGAGGGTACAGGTCTACTGTACGAGACACATACAGTACACACACACAGTAAGTACTTTCAATCATTTCTGTAGAATTGTTTTTCATTGTAAGGCTTGGCTTGCTGGCTGTGTCAAATCTCCCATTACTAATATCGAAAAAACCGAAAACGCTTTCACTAACTGTAAATTTTAGAAAAATTCCACAAGAATTTTAAATTAATGACGAAGGTTTATCTTGCAAAACAGTTGAACTTTGTCAACTTTGAAAAGGATTATAACACAGAGGAGTAAAATCGAAGACCAAGCTGCTGCTTGCAAATAATTTTCTACTGCCAAAAAAATGAGAGTCCAAGATGGGAAATTCTCCCAAGTCAAAAAAGTTTTTTTTAAGCAATGTGTTGTGTCTCAAAGGCAATGCTCTACTAAATTTTATATCTTTGAAATGCGATTTAATTTTTTTCCCCTTCAAGTAGGATTGAAATGATATTTTTTATAACAGAATGGGAGATGCAATCAAACACATTGAATTTTATAATACAGTATGCATGCAATACCTGTACGAGACGGAACGTCAAGAGACGTCAAAAAATAATATCCCATTTTAGACAGATTTAAATTTTATAAAGGTGCAAATCAAAGAACTAACCATGGAACAGACTATATTTTGATTCCGTTTAAGACAAGTTTCCATCTCATACAGTGTTCGTGTTAGACTGGTTTCACTGTATTTTGTATATCTGTGGGAAGAGATGTCTTTTTTTTCTAAGTCTGTTATTTGACTTACACATTTATACCACGTTTTAACTCATCCTGTCATATAAATGTGGTTCCACTGTACGTAGCCTTGAACACAAACAGTGAAATTATGTCTCTTTTCAAAACTTTTTCCTCAGCAGGAAAAAAAGACTAGTAATAGACACATTTACAGCAAACATACCTGAAGAAATGTGATGAGTAGATGACTGTAGTGCTGTGCTGTCATTGAAGTCATATCTCTTGACCGAATTATAGTTATCCATAGGTCCCTGGAGTAAATACACAAAATTGAATGAAACTTTTAAAGGAAAAAATCTAAAGCTCAATATTGACTATGACTATTTACACTTGAAATAATATTTCTGAAAAATGGGTGAGAAATTCATTTCTTTCATGCGAACATTAGCCTACATCAACAAATTTAAATATTACAGAAGAAAAAAATAAGTAAAGGTTACAATTAAAATATTGGCAAAAGGTATTGTTATTTTGATAATCACTTAATGGGGATACAAATACACCACCACAACAGGCAAAATGCTCCATGAGGTGGCTCAGAAAAAGATGCCAATCAAATATGGATGTAATATATTTCTAAAATACAGCAACCTAATCAAAATTTAATTACAAAAACTAGAAGCAATACACATGTGTTACCATGAAAGACCGAAATCTGGCGAATGAAGACATTCACCATGCACTGATAGTGAATCTCCAAAATATTTAATATTATCATTATTTCTCACTTCCCAAGGTATGAAAAAAATCATGATTTTTTAAAACAAAAAACCAAAAAATCAGATATTTTTAATTGAAATAAGATTTCTTTGATTTAAATTGCATGTTTTTGATTAAAACTAACTGAATGCTTATTAATTAAAACAAATCTTGTTAATCATTAAGAATGCATATTTTCATATCACCTGTTTTTTTTTATCTTAATTGCTCAAATTTAATTAAGCATTAATGTTTAAACTACAAACAAACTACAAGCAAAAAATATGAAAAATCTATGTTTATGTAACGTGAAAGGTCATTGAGACCAAATTAACTTCATAGATTAACATTTTTTTTATTGGCGGCAACTCCGTATCACACATATGGTGCATACATCTCAATTCACTCAACGCATAACCAAAGGGCCATTCAGCGTCAACTAAATAAAACATATTCTATTGAAAAGATTGTTTCTAGCACAATTACATTTATTATGACATGTTTCCAACTTGCATGATGCTGCTTAATAAAGTTCACACATTTTTATTCTTTCACTGATTTAATGAGTTTTGGTAAAAAACAAGAAAACTCAAAATTCTGATACGAAAAGTAAAGAAGTCTAAAGCTAAACAATATTTATGTTGGTTTAATATCTATTATTATTTTGAATCAGAAATTAGGGCATAGAATTCAAGGTTTTATACACAAAACATAATTCTTCTGTTTTTTAATCAGGGAAACCTGAAAATGAATGCGCACTGATAAGTACTTAGTGTAGTTTAGCTATGTTCTTAGTTCAACTCCCTATATTTTCAGTAAATTTTTTCCCATGCAAAAATAGAGTAGTTCTATTTCCGCACTCTATCTAGGGATTACGATTGTCTATATTTATCCCCCAAAAAAGATTGTCTATACTTCTTTTAATTACAAACTTTACCACATATTAACATGCATACCATACCGGGTTACTTTTACTTCAATATCATTGAAGTTATTGCTGTTCGAAAAAACGAAATTACATTTTTTTTTCATGATTTAAATCAAGCTCATTTAAATTAGCGTACCCTGTCAATCACAGCGACAAATGTTGACAAGCCGGTGGCCCACAAATAGCTTCGCTACCTGGAAATGGCTTGGTCCCCATCACTTTGCTCCTCGGGCAGATAAAGAGGAGCCCCTGCCCCCAAAAATATCAACGCTGTTTTCACAACCGGCAAAAAAGATCCACAACAAGGATTTAGCACCTCTCTGGCTCTTTCTTCTTGCCTTCTCATTAGGACCCCCACCAGAGCTTATCTGTAATTGTCGATATAAGCTGGCGATAGTCTGAATGTATAAAAATATAACCGAATATTTCAGACATTTACAATCAGTGAATGTTGACATTCTCCAATTTCGGTCTTTCACAGTTAAAGTCACAATCAACTCTGTTACAGTTAAAGAAAAATTCCCTGCAGCACCATAACCTAGAATTGTCCCTTACCAATCGATACTTTTTTTTTTCCCCCAAACCGAGCACAATTCAGGTACCAATCGATACTTGTGTCCCCTTGTAAAAGCAGTTCATTGACAGTGTACTAATAATTCATGGTCCATCCTATCCATCCCGTTGAAAATTTTGAATACTTCGATCATATCTCCTCGACACCTGCGTTCATCCAATATAAAAATATTCAAAAAATGATGTCTCTCTTCATAACTCAAGCCCTGTGTGCCAATAAGGACACACGTAGCTCTTCTCTGCACCCCTTCAACCAAGTCTATGTCCCTCTGTAGGTATGGTCTCCAAAACCTTACAGCATACTCCAGTCCAGGACGAACTAAGCCTCGAAAAAGCGGAAGAATGACAGATGGAGAATGCAAAGAGACCTTTTTGAAAATGAAACCGTGCGCCCATTCTATTTGCTTTCTTTACCACCGTTGAACAATGTTCAGAAAACCTAAGCTACTTGTAAATGAGAGTTCCCAAATCAGTGACCATAGTTGCATCTGGGATAGTAACACCATTCAACTCATAAGAGAAATGTGGGTTGTTCAAACCAAAATGAGCGACCATGCTCTTGTCAATGTTAAACGTCTTGTTCCATTCATTTGTCCATGCCCAATCCTGTTTAAGTTGATCGGGAGCAACTCCCTATCACTTTGATTCCCAACTACTCCCATTGGACACCTGTCCAATCAGAGAATTCCTCGTTCACCATAGCTCGTTGTGACCTATCTCTTAACCACGATTCTATCCAATTCAGCAAGTTACCCCCAATCCCAATCTCGTGTAAAAACACCTCAAGAGTTTACCACGTTGTACCCAATCAAATGCCTTCTGGAAATTAAGGTATACAACATCTACATTTTTGCTCTTATCCAAAGCTTTAGTCACGTGATCATAGAAGCAAAGGAGGTTAGTTACACATGACTTCCCCTTCCTGAACCCATGCTGATTATCTGACTATAGATTAGTCTCGTCTAGCCACTTCACCTATTGCCTCTTGATAATTCATTTCCTAAATTTTCGAGCAGGAGCTCGTCAAACTTACTGGATGATAATTGGACACTACTACCCTTTTTAAATATCGGAACAACATTAGCAAGTTTCCAATCATCCTGGGACGATACCCTCAGCAATACAATTCCTGTAAATCTGTGCAACTGGCCCCAACAATTCATTAGCACAATACCTGAGGATCCTGAGATAGATATCATTTGGTCCTGGTGCTTTGCTTGCACATACATTTTTCAGAACATTTAGGACCTCCACGTCTTCCAATTGAATACTGTTGAGGATTTTATTACCCCCTGCAACACTCGTACATTGAATATCATTTTCTCTATTAAAAACTGAAATAAAAAGGTCAATGAAAACACTCCACATGCCTACATTGCTCTCTACCCTAGATCCTCCTATCGAGAAAGGGCCAATTGTCCCCTTTTAATACTTCTCCTTCTAATACTGCATTTATTATATCACTGGATACTGCTAAAAAATAGCAACAAAAATATTATTTTGTTCTATATTTATGCAAAGCAAGCTTTTCTGCAAAGAGCGTATAAAAATTCTAAATAATAGAAAACCCTACAAAGAGAAATTAAGCTATACTCATCCCAGATTCAAATGAGCAAAGTAGATATTCCAAAAATTATATTACGCTCAATTATTGCACATATTAAATGTTAAATTATAACAGAAAAAATAATAGATTAAAATCTCTCAAATATGGCTACTATACAGTATTTTTGGGATAAAATTATATTGAACACCGAGTTACCAACTGCTACGGATTTGTCTGTAGTGTCTACGGAGCTACGGGAAACACTCTCAATACTACGGAAATCGGTTTAAAAAGATCGGGTCTTTTGAGTTTCTTGCTGTGTTTTACTTATTTTTATTATTATCATTTTTAAATTACATTGATCTGTACTATAACGTTGAATTCGTATATGCATGTGAGAGAGAGTTAGAAGACTCACGCGGACGATCTGTTTTAGTCTGTGCGCGGAAGACAATCTGTAAAGCCGCGTAGAAACCCACCTCCATACTCGATGCATAAATGCTCAAAAACCTCTGTTTTCCATCAAAACCGCCCCCCCCCGCTGCGGTCTAAAAACAGGTTTTTGAGTGGTTCAGAGAAGCAGGTCGGGACACGGCTTCATTTGCATAGTGCATGGGCATGCTTGTAGAACTTGTGTCGGCAAGAATGTTTCGTCGTAGGTACTCTGATATGAAGAAAACGGGGATGGGGGTCCAAGGTTTCTAGACATCCGTATACATCCACAAGAAGTATGCAGGTTGGGATTGCATTGAATATTCATGAATTATTAAGGTTGACCTCGGAAAGTTGTTTCGGGAGATGGGGGGGGGGCACATGTAGCCTGAGCCTTCTAGGTTCCAGTGCCAATGAGGTACTGCATTTAATGAACTTTCAATTAAAATTAAAAAAATTAAATTTTTCAGTGATTATTTTTTATTGTACAGGGCATCCATAATTCAAAGACCCTATTTTAAAGTAGCCTACAGGTGAAACCAGTCATCAGAAAATTGTGAAATTTTGGGGAAGACTTCATGAAGTGATGGGAATTTGTTTCACTTTATCCAAAACATAAACATGTTATCCACTGATATTACTCTGCTGTAAGTCATTGGACTAGAAATGAACTCAAGAGGATAGGTCACGTTCAACTGTCCACAAGATCATGCTCATGCAGAATATCGTACAAACTTTCACTTGTGCAGTGTTTGTTTCCACATGATTATGATGCTCTCAAGTTCTCACTGTAGTTTCTAGCTCGCTCGTGTTGAGGTCAATTCAGAATGGCCTTGGAATATCTTCTGGACAGACGAAGCACATTTTCACTTGGATGGTGGAGTCAATACTCACAACTGCTGAATTTGGAAACCAGAAAATCAGCACTCTATCTTGGAGGTTTTGTTGCATTCACAAAAAGTGATTGTATAGTGCGGATTTACTCTATTATATAGTGGCATCATATATTCTCGGTCCCTACTATGACGAGTTATGTTCTACAGGTCGAGTGACATGTTCGATAACAGGGAAGTTATATGCATTTCTGTTACAGAATGAAACTGTTTCTGCTCTGCAAGCATGTCACTACCTTGCAAACACAATCTTTGTGCAAGACGGAGCTCTTCTACACATTGCAGTGTGTGTTAAGAATGTTCTTAAAACACATTTTACATAAGAACGTGTCATCAGCCGGCACTTCCCTAATCTATGGCCTCCCTGATCCCCGAACCTTAATCCATGTAATTTTTGGCTTTTGAGGCATTTGAAATGTCCGGTAAGTCGTGACAATCCAAGAACTTTACCTGATTTCCCACCTGCCCCGTGCATTCACCAGCAGATTCCCCCTGATTCACCCCCTGATTTCACACCTGCAGCATTTCACACGACGTGCTGAACATTTTCCAGCACACACTTTGGTCAGTTGTGGAACATGTCATCTTGCAATTTCACGTGGTATCTGAAAATTATGGCCATCATGTGAAACGTTTTGTTGCAGTAACAATTGTAAAAGTTTTTAAAAATTGTTCAAATTGTAAACGTTTGCCTAAATGTGTCATTTCTTTATGAAACGTCCTCTGGTGGTGACATATGCAACTAATTTTTCTCCTTTAAACAAATTCCCATCCCTTCATTAAGTCCTCCACAAAATTTAACAATTTTCTGATGACTGGTTTTGCCTGTAGGCTACTTTAAAATAGGGTCTTTTAATTATGGACGCCCTGTACGATGATCATGTTGTCCTGGGGGGGGGGGGGGGACGCAGGACAACTTATTAAGAATAACCAAGTTTGACTAAGGTTAAGTTACAGGAGTTTCTTAAGCATCATATACAAGCTAGCATTGCCAAAATAAATGACCTTTTAGTCCTGCAATTCAGTATTTTGATTGCTAGATATATTTCAATGTTATGCACAATAAGAGTATCGTTTTAAGTATCAAGAACGAATGAACGCCAGAACTTTGCCACTGGACTTATCCTGTTGCCAAGATCTCTTCCAGCACAGTTTCGTGGCAGAGTCCGGAATACTTTATCTTGGGTCAAAAAAAAACAACATAACATACAAAATTTTTACAACATATTTTCCCTGGACAATTGGGTACTGTCATGATTAACAAATTTTGTGGTGATTACAGACAAGATGGGGTTAGAAGTTGGAAAAAAGTTTCTGGGTTTTGTTAAGACGGATGAATGTACACATATTAGGATGGAGGTATATCTTAAAAAGCAATTGGAGGGGCCTCATGCCATCTAATCTGTTATCTTACATTTGTCATATTATATACACAGGATACAAAAAAGAAAGAAAAACGAAATGAGAATCTTATTGTAAAACGTAAAATATCTATCGGAGTGAGTCATCTCACTTAAGACCATATTAGTGAGCAAATGGGTTTGTTAACTTGCGGACTAGAAGCTGGCATCAGTTTTATTGGGTTGAGTTCACTCGTTTCGGGATGGATTTGATGAAAATATACAAAATAGAAATATTGTGTGGGGGAAATATATACAATTAGGGATCACCCGTGCCATCTCACTTAGCACCTTATGCGATGAGCAACATGAACATGACAATATGAGTACACATGTGTGTTGTGGTCATGAAATGCATAAAGTACTTGAATAAAGAAAAGAGAAATACACATTTTAAATATCAGAGAGTAGAAAATTATTTTACAATCATTAAATATTTATTCTTTGCATAATATAGTTACTTTAAACATTACATACAATTAACGTGTGTATTTCCAATGAGAATTTTGATATTGAAAAGCAATATTTGAGGTTTTTGTTGAGGCACGAATCATATGAATTGAAAACCTTGATATAAAATCTCGAGTGGGTGGCCTGCTTTACTTAGTGCTTGCACGGCTTCCTTCAGTTGGGCACTAAAAACACCAATGCTCGCATTCACGTCTTCATCATTAATGAAGCGAGAAGGATTCATCTAATAGTTGTATTAACTGTGCTCTGGTTTTGGGTTGTGGCACTGATGGGATTACGATATTGAGGTTCTATGGTATAATAAAGGGGTGGGAAGTGACAAAGTCCATTTCGGAGCAGCAAAACTCAGGATTCTGAGCAGTTTTGGAGCAGCAAAATATAGGATTCGGACCAGTTCTGGAGCAGCAAAATATAGGATTCTGAGCAGTTCTGGAGCAGCAAAATATTGGGGTGGGGGGGTGCATGTGTGGTGTAGCAGTAGTAGGTAGGGCCTCCAAAAAATGGCTCGGGGATCCATGATGTTCTTAAGTCAGCCACCTCGTTGGGCAATTTGCCTGTTGTGGCGTTGTATTTGTATTAAAAAAAAAATATAGGGTTCGGAGCAGCAAAATATAGGATTCGGAGCAGTTCTGTAGCAGATATTTATAAATTGGAGCAGCGAAATTAACTTACAAGAATATTTTTAACCCCCCCCCCCCCCTTCAAAGTAAAACAACTGCACTATCTTTTGTTATCAAACATCTTTTCATCAGCTTGTTTTTTGTTTTTGGTGTTTCAGGCTTTTGACACCTTCTTTGAAAGAGCAGCTGTCATAAAATTTTTTGCACCAGTTTATTTAAGATGATTTTTGCTTACTGAGGGCACTATTCGCTGTCTGGAACAGCAGCACTTCAAATAGGCTAACAAATTTTTATAAGTTTTCAATTTTTTTATACTCTGAGAGAAATTGTTGCAAAATGGGAGAGAATTTCAGAAGAATCAACACTATGTTTGGCGATTCAGCACTCGTTATTTGGCGAGACTGGAGACTTCACACTCGTTATTTGGTGATTTAACACTCGTTATTTGGCGAGACTGGAGACTTCACACTCGTTATTTGGTGATTTAACACTCGTTATTTGGCAACATTGTCAATTTAACGCTGGTTATTCCGTTCTTTATTAGTTTCCAAATTAGCATTTGTAATTCGATGGACATGCTCTTTTACCCCCAGAATGAAAATTTTTTTCACGAAACATCGGGATTTGACGCAATGACGATCGACTATAGTAATTTCTGCTGCTTCCAGTGGCAAAATTTTTTTTTGAAAACGAAAACTGACTCGCATTTGCGCTTTAAAGCTGAAAGACCATTGCAAACCATCTTCTGTTTTACGATCACGGATATTATGTTTATTGGGGTATCACGATGGAAAGCCTGATGAGGGGCAGATAGTTTAAGTATAAAGGAATAAAGCACGCTCTTCTCGGAAAGAATCGTTTCGCGGCATGCAGGAAGAAAAACTTTTTGCCATCCTTTCCGAAATTCCGGGCATAATGAAGTAAAATTTGATATTTTGGCTATTTGGTGCAAAAAAATACGAAAATACACTATTGGAGAAGGATTGGATTTCTGAAAGACAGAATTTGGCTACCTTAAGACAGCATTGGAGAAGGATGGCACAAGATGTTAATTTTGGTGCAGTGCGGCGCAATTGGTGCCGAGTTCCCACACCTGTGCATAATATATTACAGAGTATGCACGACCCTTTCGCAAGTTATAGTCTATTATTTCGTGACGAGACATTCCTTCGGCGATAGGTAGTTCAGAGTTCTCAATGAAGGACCAACAACCTCTGTCCATTAGGTAGACTTTGATATCATACTTCCATGAAGAATAAATTCCCGGGCTGAGCAGAGAGGACGTTGGATTCCATCTCCAGGAACGATAATCAAAAAGCTTCTGACAATATTTTGGAGGTGGCCCCCTTCTGGCGAATACAGGAAGAGCACTTGGAAAATTAACTTCCGCTGGGTTACACGAGCATAACCCTGCATATCATCAGAGCGTAGCCATAATCTTGTTATTTCAGTGTTGCTCAATAAGAACCCAAATTTGAATAATAAATAAGTTCATTTTAATCCACAGTAACGAGCATGGCAAAAAACTATGTTGAAACAACATGTATACAGAAACTGAACTGGCATCGAACTAATATTAAACTAACAAAGAACTCAGTTCACGAACAAACATTATCTTTCATAGACTGGGAAATTTGTTCCCTTCATGGAAATCGACCAGTTGCCGAGAGAGACGAGTGTAATCTGTCATTTGCATAAGGCATGAAGAAATTCCCCCCAACAAGACTGCCATATTCACTGCATGGCTGTGGCGCATTGTACTGCATCTGCAGCAGAAATTAGAGCTTCTGTTGTCTCCAGAGTGGCACAGTGAACTGTAACAAATCAATTATTTGAGGGACAACTCCGAGCCAGACAGCCTGTAGCTTCACGCCACTACCTCTGAATCACTGCCATCTGCGACGTCAGTGGTGTCAAGTTAGAGTTCATTGAAAGGCAAAGTGGAGATCTGTTGTGTTCTCAGATGAGATCCATTTCTGTCTCGGTGCCAATGATGGTCGTACGTTGGTAAGAAGGCCAGGTGAGCACTTGGAGTTACGGTTTGCAGGAGCACTCTCGTCGTTATTCCTAGCACCTTGACAGCAAATTTGTACATCAGACTGGTGATTGAACTGGTTGTGCTGCCATTCATGAGCAGTATTCAGGGGGGTGTTTTCCAACAGGATAACGCTTGTCTTCATACCGCTGCTGTCACCCAGTGAGCTCTACAAAGTGCCGACATCTTGCGAGATCACCAGATCTTTCTCCCATTCAGCACGTATGGGACATTATTGGAAGACAAATCTAGAGTAATCCACAACCAGCATTAACCCCATTGCTGATTTGACTGACCAATTGCAACTGGCATGGAACTCCATCCCATAAAATGACACAGCACCTGTATGACACAATGCATGCACGTTTTCATGCTTGCATTCACAATCGTGGCGATTACAGTCCCCAAAAAATTACCAGTTTTCTCTTTTATTTATATTACATGCTTTCTTTATTGTGAAAAACTTTGTGGCAATAGACATGAACTCATGTAAATTTGTAGTGCTGACATCATGCTGCTTGATGCATAAATTACCTAAATACCTAATTAATTGGGGGAGTATTATAACGTTAATAACAGAAGGGTTGCCTTAACTTCATGGACCTTGAAACTTTATTCAAATAAATTGTTACCTGAACAATTGATTTGCCTAAATTTCTTCTGGATATTGGAATTTTATTTTTCGCCAGTGTTTAACGGAATTGGTGATGCTATTAAACACATTGAATTTTATAATTTTTTTTGTCTTTGAAGGGGGGGGGGGTAGGTAATTTCTTTAAAGAAGTCTCAGTTGCGCGATTTTTGCATTCATACAATGTTTTGACTCGCATCTTGAACTTTATATAAACAAGGTTCCACTGTATTACATGGGTGAAAATTCCCAGACTTGAAAAATCTGTAGATTATCACATGATGAAGTTAAGGCAACCCTTCTGTTATTAACGTTATAATACTCCCCCAATTAATGTTACAATATTTGTTAGGTATTTATGCATCAAGCAGCATGATGCCAGCACTACAAATTTACATGAGTTCATGTCTGTTGCCACAAAGTTTTTCACAATAAAGAAAGTATGTAATATAAATAAAAGGGAAAACTGGTAATTTTTTGGGGACTGTATAGGGTAACAATATGGCCCCTTTTCCTGGGAGATTCCCTTATTTTTTGGTCTCAATTTTGTTTCATATAAAAAAAAATACCCATTTTTTTCCATATTTTCAACCAAACCTTCTTGAACTTATTCCTGGCTGAAATCAAGGATAAAAATTATTTTGTCAACTCATAAAAAAAATTATGGCTGAATATTGTAGTGTATCTCACATATTTGTCATAAAGTTTTTTCTATAATTCATTTTAATCCACTGTAATTTGTGGTAATGCTTCATTTCCCACCCATCGCAACTTTAACAATAATTAGGCAAGGAAACAGTTATTTTCCGGATATTATGCTGAGGTGAACTCGGAAAGAAAAGTCATCACGTTTTCGCCGGGACTATTGAGTTGATAACTTTTCTTTCCGATTTCACCTCAGCATAATATCCAGAAAATAACTGTTTCCTTGATATCTTGGGCTGAGAAAAAGCCATCTATCTCTCTAAATAATTAGCAACTTTGCTCACTTTTGGCATCATATTTGGCAACAAATGTTAATTTGGAGTACTCGAAATCCTTATGTTGCATATTTTCCATGAGAAAACATGGCCAGCCTGGGATTGCAAGGACCAAAAAGTATTTAGGGATTTTTCATTCAAGTGAAGCCAAATTGAAGATTTTTAGGGACCTTTTTTATAAAATGCAAAAAAAATTGGAAGAATCTGATTTTAGACCAGAAGATTTTAATAAGCTGAAAAATTGGAAGCATTAGCACCTATGATATTACCTTGTGTCTCACAGGCTGCAAGATACCATCTCTTTGAACGACTATCTCCGCTGTATTGCCACATGGACATTCCTTCAAGATCTGAACAACTTCAGCATGAGGCATTTCTCTAACCAGCAACCCATTGATTTCTATTAAGATATCACCTTCTTGAAGCTGCTTGCACCTTGGACGATCCAGTATTTTTTTAACCTAAATGGAAAACAAAAACACACACAAGAGAAAAAAATTATTCATGACTAAGAATGGAAATTATTCATCAATACAATAAAATAAGATCACAACAGGCAAGAAAGCAGGAAAGTTGCTTTACATTCAGTCGTCAGTATTTACACAGCATCTTGGTTGATCCCAGCAATCCAGTAGATGAAGTTGTAAATCTTCTCTCAATATTGTTAATCAATCTGATACAATATACACTGCTGGCCACCGTAAATGCAACACCCTGAAGGAAGCATGCAAATAATATGAAATTTACAACATGCATTAGCGGAGGTGAGATATGCAAATGATTAGAATTTCAGCGCAGATGCACATCACGCGCGCCTGTGGCGCCACTTCAAAGTGCTATTTAAGGCTTGGAGATTTCGACGATTTGAAGTACGGCAATTGTGTTTTTCTTGTGGTTTTTTCAAAAAAACGATCAATTATGCCTCGTAGAAAACAGCGATCATCTTTTGATCAAGTATCCGAGTTCGACAGAGGAAGGATAGTGGCCTACCGAGATTGTGGATTATCTTTCAGGGAAATCGGTAGTCGTGTTGGACAAAACAAAACAACTGTAATGCGGATATGTGATCGTTGGATGCAGGAGGGTACGACGGACCGACGTGTTCGATCGCATCCACCTCAGTGCACCACTTCACGTGATGACAGGCGTATTGTGCGTATGGCAGTGACGGATCGCTCAGCCACATCACAAACCATAGCACAGCACATTCAGTCTGTACCGCATCATCCAGTGTCTGCGCGTACCATTCGACGCCGTTTACAGCAGAGTGGTCTGTTCGCAAGACGTCCATTGCTTCGTCTACCCTTGACGCAGAACCACAGACGTCTCCACCGCCAATGGTGCAATGAAAGAAGGATGTGGACGGCACAATGGAATGAAATTGTCTTTACTGACGAGTCACGCTTCTGTCTGCAACACCACGATGGTCGGATTCGAGTCTGGAGACACCGTGGAGAGAGGATGCTGAACAGCTGCGTTATGCACCGCCACACTGGTCCTGCACCGGGTATTATGGTATGGGGCGGTATTGGATATCACTCTTGCACTCCTCTAGTACGCATTGCCGGTACTTTAAAAAGCCAGCGCTACATCTCCGAGGTGTTGGAGCCAGTTGTCCTTCCTTACCTTCAGGGCTTGCCCACAGCCATATTTCAACAGCATAATGCGCGACCACACGTGGCACGCATTGTCCAAAGGTTCTTCGTCAATCGCCAGATTGAATTGCTTCCCTGGCCAGCTCGCTCTCCGGATCTTTCGCCGATAGAAAACATGTGGTCCATGGTTGCTCAACGATTGATCCAGATTACATCCCCAGCTGCCACACCAGATCAACTTTGGCAATGCGTGGAAGCTGCTTGGTCTGCTGTACCCCAAGAACACATCCAAAGTCTCTTTGAATCAATGTCGAGGTGTGTGGCAGCGGTGATCTCCAACAATGGCGGCTACTCTGGCTACTGATTTTCGCAGGAACCACACTTCACAGAAGTCTATAAATTTAATCATTTGATGCTTGGTCAACATGTTATCTACAAAATAAATATTGTTGCGATAGCTCTTGTCTTTCTTGGTGTTGCAATTTGGGTGGCCAGCAGTGTACTTTAGATCAATGGTTCTCAACCTTTGGAGGCACGCGGCCAGGTTTCATTCATTTTTATAAGTGGAAGGCCCAGTCAAACACATGATTAATGGAACATGAATGGGGGCAAAAGAAAACGGCAGAACAGTCACGGCCCGGTATGAATGATGTCACGGCCCAGTACCGGGCCGTGACATCATATTATGGTATGGGGCGGTATTGGATATCACTCTTGCACTCCTCTAGTACGCATTGCCGGTACTTTAAAAAGCCAGCGCTACATCTCCGAGGTGTTGGAGCCAGTTGTCCTTGTCGGGCCACGGCCCAGTACCGGGCCGTGGCCCGAAGTTGTGAAACACTGCTTTAGATAATACAGCCTCCCCAGAACTGAACCCAATGTTAAATATCAGGAATATATTAAACCATGAAAGAGTTAAGAAAATTTTAGACTTGAACGAAATCTTTTCAGAAATTAAAAAACCAAGTGTTCCTTATCAGTTTTTATTATCATTGTGCAACCATAGAAGAATCTCAGTTGATTATTCTTAAAATACTCGGAAAAGAAAATTTACTATCCACTAGAATACAGCCAGATCTAGAGAAGTTATGCTAGCAATTAACTTTAAAAATTGACGTTCTAGGCTGGATGATATTAAAAGTGGTAGACATATAATGAGGTCTGACTGTACTTATAAGCAAAATGTGTTGGCTGTATATACATCAAAATGATTCACTAAATTCCCCTCTATATTGAATTTCATGCTCTGGTTATCTGTCTACATCTTAAACATGTTGAAATTATTTGGTATTATTAAGTTTTTCCACACACATTCCCTGAAAAAAAAATAGCCACCAAATTTATTACTGATCGAGATGAGTCAAAAATCATGAGCTTTCACCCTTGTTTTGAGCACATATTGGACTTTTAACAAGGGTATATTAAGAGGGTGCCATCTATTGATGGTGACCTCAGGTCCAATGGCAAAATAAACTGTCTTTGCTAATTCTTAGGATCGGACCTGTCAGTAGCCTATACAGTAGTAGATGAGCTTCTTAGCACCATGCCACTCACTCCCAATAGGCTATATCCATCTAATTTTGAACCTGTCATTCCCCAAGTGATTAAGTATCTATTGACTCACGTAGAAACCAAATTGTTAAAAAAAAACCTGGGTTATTATAGAGTAAGGGGGGATGCTTGAATTCAATTTCTATACAATCTTATCAAAAATTTCAGATATTTGACACGTTGATTTCAATGTTTCCCATTATCATTTCATGTCTATCCTACAGATTAGAATCCATACGCTGAGTTATAACAGAGCATCATTTCTTGTAACCTATAAAGAAGCCTTGTCATATTTAACAACAATAATGAAAACCAAAAGCCTGTGAAGAATACAACAATGTAATGGTTTACAGCAATATCTTGTCCCATTTTCTTAATATAATCAACTCGTCTAAATTTGTTTAATACAGTCAACTTGTCTAAATTTGTTTAATACAGTCAACTTGTCTAAATTTCTTTAACATAGTCATTGTAATCATGCTACTGATTAGATGATAATTTGATGATACCTTTTGTCCATAAGAGCTATCAGCAATTGTGAAACCAAATCCAGCAGTTCCTTTGATAATGCCAATAGAAATCCTCTTTGGTGGTTTTGATGAAGAGTAATATTCATCCAAGAGATCTTCAGAAGGCATAGTTGAATTGTGGATGCCAGTTGCTGCATTATGTTGATTTGAGAATGATGGCTGTCTTGAACTCAGGTCAGGCAAAGATTTTGCAGTTCTACTTATGGGTTCTGTATACTTAACACCAGAAGAATTCATCAATCTGGAGTTGCTATTAGGTTGGCTTATTGAATATACATTTTGAGAGAAAGATGACTTTGAGCTAGCCACTGAAACAGCAACAGTTGTTAAAATCTCTGTGTTAGGATCATTTGGATCAAAAGGCAATGGGTAACCTCGACAAACTTCAAGTTCTACTATTTCCCCAGGAGGGATTGACTGAAACAATGAAACAATGTCTTTGTGACTGTAACCTAAGACACAAGTGTTGTTTACATGCACTAAAACATCACCTGCAAAAAAAATCATACATGTTAACAGAAGTTATAAAAAAAGTTCATTTGAACTAAAACTGTAATGAAAAAAAACCAACATATACTTTCCATCAAAGTCTGTTTGTTGTTGTTGCGAAGCAAAAAAAAGACTATAAATAAACACAAACCCACACTTCAAATCTGATGTAGAATAAAAACTGAAATACTTTCAGGACTTCAGCCCTGGACAACTACCACTAAACTACATACGCATATTGTAAGCATTCTCAAGAAATTCTAATAAATTGATATATTTTAGAAAGCAGTGTACAAATATGTATTTTCTTTATGTAAACATGAGTGTCCAAGTTGTGCATGTTATATTTATCTTTACACTATTGTAGGACAAGGTCTATACAAAAGAATGCTTTTGATTTTGTGACAGATGTAATGATACTTGAAATGCCAGGGCCGTAACTAGGGCTTTTTCAAAGCGAGCAAACATAATTAAGTGCCCCCCCCCCCTTCAACATAGAAGTCTACGAATTTTACCTCTGTTTTTTGTTTTGTTTCCCTCAAAGTTTGCCCTCCAGAGCAACTGCCCCTGGCACCCACTTCCCTGTCACTTGTTCTGACCCTGTGAAAGAATGTCACCTTTCTTCCAAATAAGAGATTGGTGTACCAAGCAGCTGAAAGGTAAAAGCCTAATAATTCAACACCTTGACCCAGAAATTTCATAGGGGCCGGAACTCAGAGACTATGGACACTTGAGGCTCTCCTCTCCCCAATAAGCTTTTTGGGGGGTGAAGAGGCCACCAAAAATAATAATAAAAAATGAACCTCCTCCTGCTTATGCCCTTGAATCCTATATATACGCTGGACTGCTTTGAATGCTTTTTGTTTTTTTTTGTACAGATGCCTCCGGCAGTTCCAAAATTATAAAGCAGTTTTTTACCATAAGAGTTTTTCTATGCCACTGAACTCAGCACATGTCTATCTGACAGTCGTCATATTGCATTTTGCTTAATCAATCTTAACTGCACTAGTTTAATTGTGCTAACTGCAAACAATTTATATATAATGCAGGAAATAAGTATATGCTTTGGTTTTGCCAAGGGGAACTTTTCGAGAGCCACTATTTCAATCCCTTTATCTTAATCAAAGTCAAATATTTTCAATGAAAATAACTTTACCAGTCTGTAGTTTCCCATCACACCATGCAGGACCATAAGGCACAACATCTTTGATTTGCAGAAATTCTTGGCTGGAAGGGTTGTCACCACCAATGATTGTAAAACCCAAACCTCTAGAGCTCTTCACTAGGGGTATGAGCAACATGATACCCCTAAGCTCATCTGGATTTCTTGTAAAGAAAGCTGGCTGCTTGGGTATTGTGTTGGTGTTGAAGCCTACAGCATGCAAAAAAGAAAAGAAAAAAAAAGAGTTTTTGATGAGTTTAGCAAATCATGCTTTCAACATTTGCTTAAACTAAAAAATGTGTTTAAATTTGCATTTATCCTTCCTAAAGTTCCACTATCTCATGCATTCATATACATGGTGTCTATAATTACAGTTGGCATTTTTTGGCCTACAGCCTTCAGTGAAAGAATGGGATAGAGATAGACCACAAAAAAGTTTCTGGCATTCATCACTTGAGAATATTTTGTATGCAAACTACATAGTGCTTGTGCTAATGTTTTGCAAACATGTGACCAAACTGATGGGGTATCTGAACATTTCCAGCAGAATTTTATCCTCATTTCTTCACTAAAAAATATAAGATTGAGTTTTCAAGAATGTGCTTCACTGCATGGGCGGAGATACGGGGGGGGGGGAATCAGCATCAAAAGTGGAGTGGGCAGATCTAATGTATATGTGTATATTATGAATTGACATCATCATCATCATCTTGCCCCCCCCCAGCAATAATGACCTTGCCACCCCCAGACTTCCAAGTCTTTCTCACCTATGCTTCACTGATAAAATGCTTTTACAAACACCAAAAGCCATGCAGAGATTTTCTATTTTTAAAAGAGATTCAAAAATTTTCTTCATCTTATCATTAAGATGCTCCTAAAATTTTATAATTTTCTGATAGTAGGCCATAGACAGCTCAGAACATACAAATGTTCATTACAGACATAGTCTGTGTACATATTTTAACTTCTTTTAGAAAATGAGCATCCATATTATCCTCATAATTTTATATAATTTCATAATTAAAAAACCATAACTTTAATGAACAGATATTTCAGGGTTTTCAGAAAAACATGCTTGATAATTTCCCAGACAAAAACTTCGAAAGAAGTATAATTCAAAATCTTAATCTCCCAGATTTCGAATCTTTGTGTGTGTGTTTCTCGTATTTCATTCTTTTTCCCCCTTCACAGAACATTTCCCTGACTTTTAGCAAATATTTGCATATTTCTCAGCCTTATGCTAATCATTTTACATTTCTTCTGACTTTCCCTAATCACTTTTCCTTTCCCTGACTTTCCCTTACTTTCGAGGTCACTAGGAACCCGTATTTACTCGGCATATGACAAAGCTAAGAATTTATATCATAAGAAATCACACCATTTTCAAATAGAAACTTATAGAACTAATTTGCATTGTTTGATCACAGTCACATATTTTTCTATTTTTCCAAAATTCTGAGTGAAATCAAGATTATTCAAAATTTATCTAAACAGAAAGTGGCTCAAGATTATATCCTCTTTTTACACCATTACTTCTTCCCCCCCCCCCCAAAAAAAATACAACAATATTTCAAAATTTATTGATATGGGAAGGGGACAGAGAATTAAACATAAAAAGGGCCAAGTGAAAGAGAAAAGATAACGTCAAATTAAAAATTCTTGGAGATACCTGTGAGACTAGAGGAAGGATGAGAAAAGTCCCTGCAGGTCGAATCACTACCCTGACCAATGGAACTGAAATTAGCATGACAAGAAGAATCTGCAATAAGTGTAGAAGTTTGCGCAATCCCATCACTAGCAGCATCAGAAGGTATTGTACCGTTAGGCAGATGAGTAGTAGAATCAGGCTTTGAGCCATCATCTGATGGAAGTTGGTGTTTTGGAGGATCATGCTTTTCATTCAAACAGGGTATGCAATGTAAGTATGGAAAACGATGGTTAGTAGCAGGAGAGGAAGATAGAGGGTTATTAGAAGAAGTGGCAACAGGTTGCACAGAAGAATTTCCGTCAATTAACGGAGACTCACTGTTAGTGTTAGCTGGGGTTACAGAATCATGAGCGTTACTGCAGTTGGTAGTATGTGTAAGTGAGCTGTTCCTTGAGGTTCTTGGCGAGATCTTGGAATCTGAAAGGGGAGAGCATGGGCCCAGGCTTCTGCTGTTTTCACTCCTTTGCTCCAACTTGCTATGCCATGAAGGAGATCGTGAAGTGAGATTTCGCGGTGGTGTTGCTGTACAAAAGAAAGAAACAAATCTAAAAATACTTTTATTTAATTAATAAGCTGATTTATAAAATTAATTTTACTTGGAACTTTTCAAATTCATCAATTGATTTATTAAAAACTGGAACACTCCATCAACAAACTCAATCTAACTCTGCTTATTATTGTACTTTTTGCTCAGCATCATCCTGATTATCCATTTGCATAATCAGGATGATGATGCTATTTTAATTGTATACATTGATGTCCCTCACATCACACAATTAATTAGTTCTGGAAAATTGAGTGAAGTGAGTTGAATTCAGCATGGGTAAGATAGGGAAAATTCCTTTGTAAGGTAAGAAAATGGAACTTGAATCCCAGCAAAATCTATTTTCTATCATCTTTTGAGATCTACTGCAATGCCTGCTGCCATCAGGAAGTCCAATCTCAGCAATGATAGGTTACCCTTTGCTTCTGGTAACACTAAGAAGGTGGTCTCGACAGGTTGATTTCCCACACATACAGGTACTTTCACTTCATAGACACTGTTGGTAGACAGGGTACCATCAGCCACAGAAATAGTCGTGGTGGCAGTTAGGAAAAGCTTGTATAACAGTTCCCCTGCAGCCGAGTGTGTCGCACCTGCGCTGACGCATATGAGACCGTGATCTTGATATACTTGAATTTCTATCAGTGGTAGCGATACTTAAGCATGTGTGGGTTGACAGCTGTGCAAAATAGCTTTGGAGATTTCACAGCTGTCACAGTCAATAGCAAGCAATTTGGACAGTTTGCTTTGATGAACCCTGGCATATGACATCCATAGCAAATGATAGAAAATTTGTCATGAAAAGGTAAGGATTTTTGGGGTTGCACAGTATTATGAATTGCTTCGGGTTTATTTGAAAAATTGTTTCGGATGAAAAACTTCTGATATTGTCATAGCCATCCAGTTTATTGGCAAAAACAGTGGGTGAGATTACTTCTGTCCACTCATCCATTAGATGCTCTTTACATTAAGAAGGGACTTTCTTTTTTATCTGGTTTGTGATGATCGAGTCCTTTAAGCCATGGAAAGTTGTGATGTTCGATTCAGTTAACCAGTTCCTGAAGAATGACCAGAGCTCAAAATAGTAATCACACCAAGTACTGTCTTTCGATTTCTTGTGAGTAGCAAACAGTTGACAGAATTTTTCAGCAGATAATCGGAAACGTTTCAGGAGGACCCTTTTTACATGTTGATAATCAGATGCTTTATCTTCAGGTTCTTGTGCAATGAACGATGTTACACTACTCAACAGAACTGTGATGAGGTGGGATACCCAAAATTTTTCAGGGACCTTCATCAATTTGAGTTACCTTTTAGCGAGAGATAGAAACAATGATATGTCATCCTTTTGAATGTCGAAACTCAGGAGCAGTTTTTGAAGGTTAAATTTAAGTTCCGGGGATGTTAACACACAGTAGGCACCGTTACGATCCATTTCGTTTTGAAGCTTAAACTTTTGACATTTGAACTGCATCTCCAACTTTCAGACTTCAATTTCCTTGTCCGCTTGAAGCATGGCTTGTTCCCTTTGATTTTGGCGCTTAGAGTCCAAAATTCTCTCATCGATGACAGCTAGCAGGAATTCTTTCATAAAGTGCTCATCAATGCCGTGATTGACTATGGCAGATTTTAACTGAATGACTGTCATGTCAGTAGAAACAGCTAGTCCCAAGGCTTGAGCTAGAACGATGAGGTCTTGCTTTTTTCCTTTTTCTAAGTAAGCCATATTACACGATATATAAACCAATGTTTCAATAACAATAAAAAAATTGACACTTTTGAGATGCATGGAGCAACATAAAAAAATGAACATCAGCGGAACATTTCCACACTTTCGCGAATTTCAAAACAACTGATGCGATGAATTTCTTTCAGGTTGAAAACAAACATCAGACGAGCATTTGCGGCGGAAGTTTCCCTTGTCAATCGGTAGGTACATTCAGGCAGAACGCTGACGATTCCCCTCGGGTTGAAAAAATGTAATATTTCACGTTGAGCATCACATTGTAGCCAATTGATTCTATTTAAAAAAATTTAACTTCCTAGATTGACTTTCTATCACTCTGAGGAATCACTGTTACTAAGAGCATGAATGTGTTTCACCCTTAAAGAGGTTTATTTGCACTACATTTTTTTTTGTCATAAAAAACATAGCAATAGGGGCCAATCGCACAAAATACCAATTTGACTACTTAATGCTCCTGGAAGAACTAAAACTGGTGGAGTTACAAAAAAATAGAGGTGCTTTAAGTGAGATATAAAAATATATATTATAATTGTAATGATTTCCCCTAAAAAAATATCTTTACATAGGGATTTATCATAGTAAAGGATATTGTTGTATCAAGAGAGAAGTTTAATTTTATATTAAATATAATTCCAAACAAAATTTTTAAAAATGTTATCGCAGAAAGAGTAGTCATTACAGGGAGATGTAACTGTATTTTATAAACTTATAACCATTTATGAATTTTCATAATTTACTCATTCATACCATTTTGATCAAATATTCTTGCATGTGAAACTGGGTTTTCATACTGTGTCCTTCGATTAACATGGCTACGAAAAAAGAAACAAAGTAATGATTTTGAGCGACACACCTAATACTTTTCACTCATTGTGATAACAACTTCAAAAATAACATTCAGTTAAAACCAATGTTACAAGCAGGATGATGCTAAAAGTGATAAATATAAAAACATAAAACTGAGGTTTGACTGTATTAGTGTGAGATATAACAGCAAATATATCACTCACTCAATATAATATGTTCCATAATGAGGGTCATCGATTCTTTCCCAACCAAATGGAAGATCTAAAAAAAAGACAAACTCAAGTACTACAAACTTTTACAATGTTTTTCTTATGCTCACAATTTAATTGCCATAAATTACATGCCCACCATTATCACAGTCACCAAAACTTGATTGTGGAGGTGGTCTTGCGTTTCTTGAATCCATCCAGTGGGACCCATTATGACTGGAACAATGGTAATTTATCATCACAATATATTTATGAGAACAACAATTTCAATATGTTTTTCTTCAAGAATGTCAGTTATTAATGAAGTAAAAATAAATATAGTCAACATGATTAAAAAAATGCATAAAGTGTTAAAATTATACAAAGTATTTTTATAAGTACTTATAACAATAGCAGTTATTCTGATGAGACTTTAAATGCAATTTTGAAAATTCATGAAAAAAAACTCTTCCTCATATCATAGCGTCTTTGAGTGCGAAAAGGAAAGCTTCAGCTGAGTAAATGAGAAGAAACTAGGGTTCGACAAATCTACAAAAATTTACATGCCCAGTCAGGCATGTAACTTAAAATACTAGATACCCAAATTAAGATTTTATAAACAATGTTAAAACACTACTGAATATCAATACTGGATTTACTTAATTAGGAAATTTAAAAAAAAAACCAAACCTTATATATTTGGATAAAAAATTCTAAATTTTGAAGGAAATACAAAAATTCAAAAGCAATGCAGAGTCACCATTTGAAAACCTACAATCAGTCAAATTGCCATTTACATTTTTCTAAAAATGTAGATGGCAAAAAAAAAAAAAAGAAGTTGCAAAACTACTGTTCATCTTGCTTGGAATCATAATCAATTCACAATATGAATCTGACTACTACTCTCGATACGAATACTGACAAAAGTCACAAAAAATTATGCTTATTATTTATTTTTCTACTAAATCACACAATTATTCTGAAATATGCCTTTTTGTTGTTACCTGAATAATTGAAACTTATAACTCTATAAGTTCTAGTCCAACCGTCTGTTTCTATGCGTAAAACAAATTTTCTTATATATACTTTCCTAGAGTGCATGTTTACTTGTTAAAGCAGACTTACTCATTATTAAGTAACCCCACTTAGAAAGTCACTTTTATTCTATCCCCAGAGGTGACGTTATACAAAAGTCTGACTTTACTAAATACCATTTCACTTGAAAATTCATACCATTTCATTTGAGAAATCTACTCCATAATTCTTTTTTTTCAACAGCTCCGGTAACAGAAAAAAGGGAATTAATATCAAATATATAAGAATTAACACATTAGCATCATGAAACGAGAATTCTTGTTTTGCAAGAATTTATCCTGATAAATTCTTAGAAAACCAGATTATATATTTACATTATGTATGAGTGAAAATTTCAATAAAATATATTAATTATAAAAATAATTATCTTAGTTTTAATACACATGTTGAAATATCTTTATATCACTAAAATACCCTGATTTATATGAAAGTTTTAGGAAAAATAGCTCCATGCAAATGTGTTAATAATAAGGAAGGATTATTTTTCAATAATACTCACTTTGCCAAATAATATCCCTGATTGTTTCCCATATAGCTATGTGTTGGAGTATCTGCATTGGATGAAAAGTCTTGATCATATGGAGAACTTGAAGAAAATGGAATGAAATGATTTTGCTTGTAATTTACGATATTAGGTAAGCTGGTGACAGGAGTTGAAGACCTATAATTATCCAAATTAATAAATAAAAAAATAAATATAAGTTCAGAGCAATATAGTTTGTGTGAATGTATATTTCAAGTTTTGTGATTGTGTACTCAATCGAATACATACTTTATATCGATGAAATATTTTTCCCGATACTTCTCTTATGAATTGTGAAACCCCACATAAGTGACAAGCCAAGGATATGTGAGATACCCCAATCAAATACCAAAAAAATTGTGAGGCAAATTTTTTTGTACTTTTTGTTAATATTGCTCATTTGTTTGAGCTCATCGATTTCTCATTTGCTGGGATTTTTACAGATCATTGTTTCCTTTATTGTGTCATTAGCAAACCTCAGCTTTACTTTTGCACATGAAGATGGTCACAAAGAAGGGAGTTTCATTTACGACACACATAAGAACTAAAGGAAACTGTTACTTGGCTTAACCCCCCATGGTTTTGTGTATACTTGAATATAAAGTGAAACCTGTACAGTATGTCAAGAGACTGAAATAATATTCCATTTTAGACAGATTCACATTTTGTAATAGTGCACATCAAAGCACTAATGATCGAACAGACTATCTTTTAATTCTGTTCAAGACAGGTTTTCATCTCATAGTGTCATCTCAGACAGGTTTCACTGTACATGGCAAATGCATGGTCAAAAAACCCATTATACCAATTTCTTTTTTCAATTTTTTTTGTATCTAGAAAGTACATCTTTTAGTGTCATAAAAGTACAAAATATAGCTATATAAATACAATACTTTTCTCGCTAAAAAGAGTTGATTTTTTGTCAATGCCATTTTATGAGAGCCGCTGAAACTTAGCATGCTCAGAGATTTATAAAACCACAAAATTGAGAAAAATCAAAGATAAAATTCAAGGTATAAACCAGGGCTGGGAATCAATTAAAATTTTTAACTGGTTAATCAAAAATCTTTAATTGATTGATGGATTAATCAAAATTTAATCGAATATTTTTAAATGCCATTCAATCATAGCAAAAGTAGTAAACTATATATACTACAAAACTATATAACTACAATATTATATAGCAGTAACTACATATTATTATAATATATATTAATAATATAACATAATATAATAATAATAATAATATAATATATATATATGCTGTAAAACATATGCTACACTATTTCATTCCAGCACATGATATTGACATCTTGGGCATAGTCGAATCTTGGCTGAATCAGTCCATTCCAACATCTTTAATAGGCCTCCCGGGATATGAGGTATTTCGACACGATTGATCTTTTTCTTCAGGTGGTGGTGTGTGTCTTTTTATTAACATCAAACTTAAGCAGAAGCTGGTCTCCAGGCCCCCATACGAACCACGAGGTTGAGATTGTGTCAGTGGACATCAAGTGTCGAAATAATAGATGCAGGTTGATTTCGGCCTACGTACCTCCTAATAGGTCTTGCTCTACTGACTACTGGTCTATCTTTTGGAGTGAGCTCTCCCAGCTCTGTTCGGTGCACTTCCTGGTGGTTCTGTTTGGAGATTTTAATCTGCATGGCATTAACTGGCCGACCGGTAGGTGCTCATCTGGTGTGGCATCACGGTTCCTGGAATACTTTACTGAACTGGGTCTTGTCCAGTTGGTCCACTTTCCTACAAGAGGAGTCAACTTTTTGGATCTCCTCTTCACAACGACCCCCTCGTTGGTTCAGGACTTGTTTTCATTTCCCCTGTTCTGCTACAGTGACAACCCGCCCCACCTTCCATTTAAGTAGGAGTATCCCTGTGCTGTCTCTGAACAACTCACCAATATCAGTATGGTATTGATCTGATCTCCATAGATCAGATAGTTCTACGTATGTGCAACAAAAGAAAACTATATGCGTGGTGCCATTTTAAGAACTATCCTTCTCAATTTTCCAAAGATGACTACAAAAGTATTCTACGGATCTACTCAGACTATGTGCAGTATAGAGAATATTTGCATCTTCAAAAACGTTGTATGAATCGCGATCACAGTAATTTTTATAAAGATATCTGCTATAGGCTTTGTGGGTCTAGGACTATCCCCATGCTGTTTCTGAATGATTCACCAATAACTGAAGACCTCGATAAGGCTAATACCTTTATTGACATCTTTTCTCGCTCCTACAGTCTTGTTCAACAGGGCTATGACCATTCCAGCAGTGACCTTGCGGGAGACCATTCGATTTTTAATGACATGTTCAATATTCAGACAATACAGACCATTATTTCCTCCCTTTGCTCCAGTTCATCCCCGAGTCCTGATGGAGTTTCAGGCATTTACTTCAGACTCCTCTCCGACGTTATATCTCCGCTTCTCAGCTTTCTATTTTCCTACTTTTGCATCCATGAAATTATCCCTCATTCCTGGCACTCCACAATTATCATTCCGGTCTACAAAAAGAAGGGTTCTACATCAGATCTATGCAATTATCGCCCAATTTCTTTGACTGACATCACCTGCAAAATTTTCGAAAGATGCATTGCCAATCACCTCCTTCCATATTCAACTGAGATGGGTCTTATACCTCTTACACAGCTCCTTACACCTCCACTCGTTACCTGTTCAGCAACTAGTCGCCCACAACAGTTGGTTTAGATCTATCGACGAAGGTCACAATGTTGATGTAATCTATGTGGATTTTAATAAGGCATTCAATAAAGTCGACAGATCAATTCTCTTAAGAAAGTTAATCGATATGGGCATTCCTGGCAAAATAGTCAGGACAATTTCTGCCCTACTGTCAGACAGAGTTCATTGTGTTCGAGTTGCTGGGGCTGTGTCAGCGAGTCCCCCGTACCAAGCGGTGTCATCCAAGGATCTGTGCTGGGTCCCATTCTATTCACTTTATTCCCTAATGACATAGCTCAAGCCGTTTCTCCCATTCCCATTCTACAATTTGCAGATGATATAAAGCTATTCTCAACGACGGACAACACAATGGGCCTCGAGACTGCCTGCTTTCGTCTCTTCCGTTGGAGTAGCCAGAACAATCTTCCTATTTCTATCGTCAAGAGTGGCTCTATGCATCTAGGCAGACACACCGACCCCGTCTGCTATCAGATGGGTCCTGAAGCTTTACAACACTTGACCATATGCTCCGATCTGGGTATTTCGTTATCCGGATCTCTCAACTTCACTGATCATTATCATAATATGATATGCAGGGCCAATAGAGTCACATATATGATACGTACGGCGTACAGCAAGTGCGATATGCATACCCTGACGTTCGCTTTTTGCACATATGTTCGACCGATTCTTGAATACTGCTCGCAGGTTTGGTGTCCATACAAAATTAAAGACATATTACTCATCAAGAGTCCCCAAAGGGCTTTTACTAAACGACTTCCAGGTATTGGTGGAAGATCATACCAAGAGAGACTCGAGATACTTGGCCTTCACTCCTTGGAGTGGAGGAGGGCTCAATCTGACCTAATTATGTGCTATAAACTGGTTCATAATATGGTATATATACCTTCCGATAACGCTTTTTTCAAAATCTTGGACAGACGACCTAACCTCCATAAACACGGTCTTCAATTGAAAATTCCTGTGGCCAGAGGCGACCGATACTTCTATGGCTGCAGATGCCGTTCAGCTAGACTGTGGAACAACCTGTTTCGTGACGTCGTTTCTGCCCCCTATGCTGGATTCGTCTCTTCCTTTGACGATTTTAACTTTACTCCTTTTATGAAGTGTTTTTCTATTTCATTTATGTTCTTTTATGTTTCCAGTTTTGAATCTTACCAGTGTAAGTGCAATCTGCCTACTGGGTTGTGTGATAAAATAAATAAATATTCTATTCATTTCATGCATCTATATATCTACTGAGCGGGTGTTAACAAATATAGAAATAGATTAAGAAATAAAGGCTGACCGCTTGAAAAGATAGTGAAGCTATTATAATATTGTTCCCCTTTACTAGAAACATGAATGTGCAAATTTCTAGAACTTTGAAAATGACTTTTGAATTTTACTCTATGAAAGTTATTCTCCTAAAATTTCTTGTAAAATGTGTTTCAATACGGGATATGCATTTGCATTTCTTGCAAAACTTAACAAATAAATCCAACCAGCTGATAAACCCAAAAGTGAAAATTTGTACATCCATGTCTCAGGCATGGGGGGACGATATGCTGAACATGCTTGTCGTATCCTGGAATTTCTTAACTTGGATCTTGTCGTTTTTTTAATGGTGATTTTAGAAATCATCACTAGTTTCCGTTGAATCAACTTGCGTTTCTTCATGTCACAAAATTTTACCAAAATACTGATTCAAATATTTTTAAATACGGTCACTTATCTGAAATGCTATGTACAGGAACATAATTTAAAACATTTAATCGGTTTAGTCAAATAAATCAAGTTAAAATAGAAACTTTTAACAATAATTTTAATTGAATTTTGATCTTATTGATCGAGCCGATTAACTCAAAATTTTCAACTGCTATTAACAATTGATCGATTAACCAACCCGATTAATCAGGACAGCTCTAGTGTTTCCCCAAAGTGGATGATAGAAGCTGCAGGTATAACATAGAATACTGTAGGCTCGATTGAGTTGTGGCAGATGAGAAAAATTTTGAAGAGGGCGATGGAACAAAAAAAGTTTGGAAAACTGTGGTATAAAGTATTCAACTTTGCTAAGTAAGATTTTACCGGTTTATAAATAACAAAATCAAGGCAGACTGTTTTACCCTTAATTAACCATTTTAGTTAATTAAAAAATTCAAATTTAATTAAATTGCTATGCTGATGCATTTTTTTAATTAAAAAAATATGCTAACAGCATCCATTCACATCCATATCTGAAAAAAAAATTTCAATACATTTTTAAGCGGTTGAACCAGAGGGTTAAAATCTGATAAGAAAATTTTTTTCATTATTATTTATTATGTTTGTGAGATCCTTTCAAGAAGCAAGGCTTAGAGTGGAACATTATTTACTATGGCTTGTAAGATTGCTACAGCTCAATGGAATGAATTATATTTGACAGGCTACGTGAAAATATGGTTGTAAAAAAAGAATATATCAATATACATTAGATGCTGATTCAAATTTTAGGGGTATTAATGCTTCCACCTCAAATGAGATCAGTACCATTTTGAAAAGTTTATTCTTGATTTAAAAAAAAAAATCATTGATGACACAATTCAAACTCATCATTCAAAATTTTTGTGTTGAGATCTTTCTTTTCTACAAATCCTTTGGAAAAGGAATAAATACCAGAAATAAAGTATAGCCTTCTACTGACTGTGGCAATGGTAGGGGAAGAGAACCAGGATAACCAAAAACCGTAGTTAAACAGCAAAGAATGAAATAAAAGTTGCAAAACAACAATAATTTGAACATAGTTTGAGTAAACTATACATTTAAGCATTTTAACTATTTAAAATGAATAAAAATAAAATGAATATCCGGTATATGTCCTCATGTTATTCATGTCAAATAATCAAGAATTTATTTATACAGTTACACAGTTCCATTAAAAGCATAAAAACTTAAGAACATGCTAACCTAGTATGGGTTGATGGTGGATAATCACAAGCGTCTGTTGTTTTTGATGCCATAGCTTCAACATTAGATCTATTTCTACGTCTTTTTCCCTCTGATGAAGCATGAGCTCCAGGCATGATGTGACCAACTGAGTTATTACGCTTTGCTGGTGAATGAGTGGCATCTTTGACATGCCTGTTCCCGTTTCCATGAATATTAGCTGAAAACAAAAATAAAACCATTTTGAATAAAGATCTTTCTACCTTTATCAGAAATGTAAGAAAGGAAGAAAGCATAGCAGGTAATTGAAAAGAAATTTAAATTGTTTTGTGTTGGACTCAAGTTGAGAGGAAAAAAATTTTGCAACCACGGTTTTTTTTTTAAACAAAATACATCTTTTACAATAAATGATGTAATAAGTGTTAAATCAGAAATTTTTTTAGACTCTGAAACAACCATTATTCAATACATATGTTACCGTTAAAGTGCATAATTCCGTTATTTCATATAACAACTCATCGCGCGAGTGAACACACAACATATATACTTCAACGGTATCATACCGTTAATGACATAAAAATGAAAAAATAATAACCGATGTCATGCAAATTAAAAGCACAGAATAAAACATCTTGATAAATACATCCTCTATCAATTTCCATACGAAGTTATATTTAAAAAAGTAATATACATTTTCTGTCAATTGGCACAATGCAAAAGAACCCACTTTGTCAGAAAATGCTTCCCAAAATATGGTAATGTTTCGTGAGAAAAAGTGTTCCTCACTCTAAGAAGACCAATTAATCCCCAAAATCATTTCAGGAATGAAAAACTTTCATGTTCGTAAGTATTCATGTTTATATCTCTTCCTTTTGTGAAGTTTCAAATTTTGCTCAGCAACCTTCTCAGTGATTTTTTTGAATGAACTTGTGAAAAGCACTAGTATAGTTCATGCATGCATGTATGTTTTATTATATAACGATAACAAGAATTTTTTAAAAAAATGTATATATATAACTGGTTTTGAATTTTTAATTTATATTTTGGCAGTGTTTTAGCTTTTTGCAAAAAAAAATCTTCTACTTGCACACGGCCCTGTTCGGAACTTCAAACGAATTGGTACATGTTGGAATGTATGTGTACGTGTGTGTGATTAACCTTTTATTACTGTTTAAAGTCCAAAAATAACTGCTTGTATAAACCAAAATTTCTATTTGACTGCTTTCAAAAAGAATGAACTTCTTGTTTATACAATGAAATAGCAGAAGAAAATTTTTTTAGAATTGCTCTATCAGTCGTTATCTCATATTAATCATGCTCATATTATAACAGTTCCACTGTGATATAAAATTGATTGATGCATAGTTACATACGTTTTACCATCCATCCTGTTGACTGTACTAAATTTGATATACTAGCGGAAAAAGCCGAAGCAGCAGGGGCTGGCCTTGGTGTTCCATATAGGTTTCCTAGAGAATAACAACCAAACAAACAGATTTGTTGTTTTTTTCTGTCTTGACTTGTAACATTATATTTCATAAATGTTTTCGTCATTTCTATTAACCACTTCTAAGGTCAATTAAAATAATAATAAATAGAACACAAACACAAAAATCCACTTGTACCACTTAGTGTCACACCTGATAGGATGTTGACTATACTCAGAATGAAACAAAAACTACAACAGTAAACAGAGACAGCATCTATGTATGTACTTACTGAAAACAAAGTAATTTTTCCTGTTTTAGATTTGTGTTTCATAAAAATATATATATCAAAGCACAACAGGATTATCTCTTAATTTCTAATTTTTTAAAAGCCAAGCATGATTTTACCTCAAGAAAATTGGTCCTAAATACAATATTGCCAACTTAGTTTTTTCCATAATAGATCTGGTACTTTTTTTTAGGCTATTTAGTTAGAAAAAATATGCATCTAGTTGCAAAAGAAAACTATGTTACATAATTGAAATGAAATATTACCGACGTAAACTTTTCTAGTATTTCAGTTCATGATTTTAGTTGTGTTTATGTGAATTTTAGAAATTTCAATTGTTTTTATGTGAATTTTCGAAATTTCAGTTATTTTTATGTGAATTTCAGAAACTCTAGTTGTTTAATTTATGAATTAACACTGCCTAAATAAAATCTTATTTCACTTTTCCTGGACTTAATGGTTTTCTGCCATGTTGGAAGACATGCTGTTACAAAATGTTATGCCCTGGTGTATTTAAGAAGTAATCAAAACTCTGTCCACCTGTTCATAATTTTATGAAATGACGCTGTTTCCTTCATTACCAATTAAAATTTTCAACCTGATCTAGAGTTCATCAAATGTTTTGTGTTCTGCAGATCTGTTTTTGTTAAATTTTTATCATCTAGACTCTCTATAATTAAATTCAATAAATACAAAGTCAAAACCGAAATTCTCCAAAATGCCTCCAAATTAAAAAATAGTGGAATTTCCATTTCCGAGGATTTTTCTCTCGAGACCCGCAGACTGCGGGGACAGATTAGGAGGGCTTCCCAGAAATTCTGCGACGCTGGTCTGAAAGTCAAACTTTTTCACAACTTTGCCCTCATCAATAACACTAAATACATTTGGGACCCCAATGCTAATGATATCCTCCCGATTTCCCAAACTCACTGTAATCCTACCCCCCCCCCCCCCGTTTGACTTCCCCAATCTTCTTCCACCACCCCTTTAGGCTTCGCACCCAAAACTCCACCATCTCAAATTCCCTAATAGCACTTCGGAAAAATTCCTTCAAAATCGGTACTATAAATGCAAAAGAAGCATTTCCAATAAAATTCATTCATTCGAATCCATATTGTTAGCTCATAACCGAAATTTTCTTGCTGTCACTGAAACTTGGTTATATAGAAATATCAGCAATTCCGAGTTTTTACCTCCTAACTACCATGCGTTTCGTAAAGATAGAAACATCCGGGGAGGGGGTGTTGTCCTAGTCTTTAACAGCTCCATTCCTCTTCTTGAAATTTCTTTGGATACCAATCTTGAAATCGTTGGGGCTGAGTGACGTTGCCCAAACTGCACTCCTATTGCAATATTTTCTCTTTATTAACCCCCTATCCCATATCTTCACTGTTTTATCGAATTGGAATCAATTTTAGATCAATTTTCTAATTCACACCACCTTATCATAGCTAATGACTGGAACCTACCCAGAATTGACTGGAATAAATTGGAGTCCCTCTAGGGCAACCATTTCATTAATAATAGAATTCTTTTCATTTTCCTTAAATTTAATCTCATTCAAACTATCCTAGAACAGACAAGAATTTCGAACTATTCAAGCTCTACATTAGACTTAATTGCTGTTTCAAATAAAATCTCGGTTTCCGATGTCTCAGTTTTTGATGGCATTTCCGACCACAAAATGCCCTTTGTAAATTTTTCTCTCCATCATACCCCCTTCCTTTAAGCACACTGCAAAACTCAATTGTAACAAGGCCAACTTTCCCCTTCTGCAAAATATCCTCCGCACCCACTTCCCTGAATTCGCTTCATTTTCGGACTCAAATGATGTTCATATTCTCTGGAGTAAATTCAAAGCTGTTATCGAGAAATGCAAAGCCTCTGTTCCCATCAAAAATACCTCCTCAAAATATATCTTTAACCCCTGGATCAATCATGATATTATCCATTTAAAAATAAAAATTTGCTGAAATGTCTTCAAACTTAAATTCAATAACTCGCTTTCTCTCAGAAATAAGATCTCAGCCTCTACATGTGACCTTAAAGATCTCATCCTCCGCCAAAAAAAACATTACTTAACTAACTCTTTACCCTTTAGACTCTTTGCAGATGATTGCGTCATCTACCACACGGTGCACACCAAATCTGACCAAGCATTTCTCCACAATAACCTCAACATTGTCTCTCAATGGTGCTCATCCTAGCAATAAACCCTTAATTCTTCAAAAACAGTTTTTATGAGAATTACTCGCAAAAGACTTCCCCTCGTTTCTTCTTACACTATCGATAACTCCTTGATCACCAAAATTTCTAGTTATAAATATCTGGGTGTAATTATTTCAGCTGACCTCCGTTGGAATCTCCATGTTGATTACCTCTTCCATAATTGTCTCCAAAAACTCTTTTTTTCTTCGTTGGAACCTCAAAAACTCCACCAGTCACCTCAGACATCTCTGCTTCCAAACCTACATCCTTCCTCTACTCTCATATGCCTGTGAAATCTGGGACCCCTATACTCTCTCCAATATAGACAAATTAGAATCTACTCAAAATAAATCCGCCCACTTCAATCTTATATCTCTCGGTTATCCTTCCTTTTTAAAATTCTCCACGGTCATTTTCATATTGACACCTCGAACCTTCTAACTGCAGCTTAATACTTTAAAAAAAATTAACTATTCACAAAAATTGAAACCCATCTTTGCATTCACAAATTGTTTCAAATTTAGTTTCTTTCCTCGAACAATAACTGACTGGAACAACCTCCCCCACAAACATTATTGATTGTGAAACAATTTCTGATTTTCTTTTCCGACATCAATCATCTCTGTCTAACCTCATCACCGCATTCCCTTGTATAGGCCTCGGCCAACCAATATTGAATAAATAAATAAACAATAAATAAATAAATAAATGTTGCTTTAGCTCTACTGAATTTTCTATTCAGTAGAGCATGAAGGAAATTTTTCCTTTCACTCAATTTTCCCTTTGAGAGTCTTAACAGCCTAGATGCATGACCAAAAACACAAATAAGCCAAAAACTACACCAGTCATACCTTTTCCACTAGAAACTCATGCTGATCCCTTGAGAATACGTGAGGATCACATCATTATTTTTAAAGAAAAACTCAAAAAAGAAAAAAATAGAGGTGATGAGAAAAACTAATCAGTGACTAGCAAAAAGTTTTGAGAAAAGCAACAAAAACAGTGGATAAGATGATGCTACTGATGTATTTGTAAGTTTTACAAAAGGAAAAACTTTGAACCAGCTTCACAATAGGTGAATATGCTGACTTTATTTTCCTACACTGAAAATTTGAAAAATTTTAAGTCAGACTGGATCATTCAATAGTTTAATATAAGAAAAAAGGAACAACTGTACACATGTAGAGCATAAAATTAATGACAACATATTAGTACATTGTTAACATTCATAGTCTTGTTCTTCCGCAGGGACTATCAATAAGTGAATATATCAACGGAATGAGGGGATAAAACAAATGAAGTGAGTGACAATATCAAGAGACTTTACCATGATTTTGTACCCCTTTGGTAGATTTTCCATAGCCATAATGTACATGAAATTCCATCTATAATGGTAAATTTCCTCTGCCTTTTTAAAATTGTTATAAAGCAATTTCACTGTTAATTGATACACATTTTGATAATTCTTTGTTGTTTTGATTGATGAATAGCAAAAAAGAAAATTAAGTTACATTGTTTATTAAGGACACAATAAATAAAGAAACCTTCATAGATGCCGCTTTCCAAAAGATTTCCACTCCTTTCGAGAGCAATAAATTCTTCAACACTCAAGAATGTGTAATCAACCCCATTTATTTCCCCACAGCGAGGTGATCGAGTGGTGCCTGGAAAAAGATCAATAAACTTATAAATTAAAATTTTTCATCACAGAAAGAAAAAATATAGAAAAGTCATATGAGAATATTTTCTGAGAATGACAATATCCTGAGAATACTCTCCCGGATGTAAAAATTGGGGAATAATCGAGAATATTCTCTTTTCTTTTAAATAATGAGAAACAAATTTACTAATTTTATTTATGTTATGAAATAGAATTCAGTTTTTATTGCAAGTTTTAGTTCGAGAATATTCTCTGTCATAGTGAAAAGTTTTAAAGATTTTGAAAACGTTTAAAGATTAAAAAAATTCTTTTAAAATTAGCCCTGTATTTGTGAAAATTTTATTTATTTTTATGAAAAGGATCATATTTAATTTTGTGGGAAGCGAAATCTAGTTAATCACAAAAGAATTATGTGATTATTTTATGATAATTGTTTTCACTTTTTATTTTATGAAGGGTCTGTTTTTCAGATCCAGAATTTTGTGAAGAAATTTTGGCTGGACAGACTCTAGATTCCATTTGTTCTATAGCTACACAAATACAAAAAAAAAATAATTTTAACAGCACATTTTTTTTAAATATTACACTTTTACTGGC
Organism: Pholcus phalangioides; assembly: GCF_987345545.1. NCBI lineage: Eukaryota > Metazoa > Arthropoda > Arachnida > Araneae > Pholcidae > Pholcus > Pholcus phalangioides. The sequence continues at coordinate 2,487,470 of NW_028301608.1, read as the reverse complement.
TGAATTAAGATTTGGTAGTATTATGTAAATATACTGTAACTTTATTTAGCTCATGCCACACGTGTTTTAAGTTAGTGCATGCATCCACATCAACTAAAATGTTCCTCAGTGGAATCTGTATTCATTAGCTGAGGTAGAGAAACAAAAAAAAAAAAATCATTGTTAGCCTAAAAATTTGTAAGCCAAGGCATTTGTTAGCAGACTTATCACCATAGATAGCTGATGCATGGATATATATCACTTTATTCAGGTAGCGAGGATCCTGGTGGTTTTTTTTTAATTTTCTTTCTTGCTCCTCAACCCATTTGCATCATGACTCTAAATCTGTGCTCTTCATTTCACAAATCCAATGTGCCCAATTTGATTTGGTGAAGAAAACCATGACCTTCGAGATAATACAGGCCTGTGCACTCATGATCAAGTGCCCTGTGAAGTCAGCAAGAGTAATGCTATCATTTGCCCATAACCCTACACAGTAGAGCACGATTGAACATGTTTGTTGTTCATGCATCATCTCTGCCTTGCTAGTGTTTTTACATTTATTTTAATTGCCCAAGTTTTTCCAAATTTGTTTTATATTTCTGATGCTGTTAATGTGTAATTTGAAAGTGTAAATTAAATTAAAGGAGTGATCCAAAAGTTTTGTGTTAAGATTCTCTTCATCAGATGAAAAAAATTGCATGCAGCCGAAAGGAAGGTTTTCAAAATTACCCGTATTTTAAGAACACTTTATTATTATTTATAATTTTTTTATGAATTTTAATGGTAAGTATCATCCCCACTAAATACATAATATTATATTGTAGAGCCTCAATATATATTCTTATATGTATTATTATTAATACTTTACTTTGTACATTGGCTCTCCCTTAACAAGCAAGCTCTGGTCATGTGAGAGAATCTCAGTACATTCTGTACTGAAACACGAGATGATCACGTGACCGGATGCCCCTTCGGAGGGTCCGAAGGGCCATGTGTGTGAGTACATCAGTTCAGTTCCAGCTCTCACACGAGATGCACCAACGTCGTCTTTCTCTCTCTCAATATATGTACTATGTAAATAATATCTTCTATATAGCATCATAATTAAAGATAATGTATCTACAACTACGTCTCATTCATACGGAGTCAGATGCAATTGCGCTATTGTCACCACTTAGCATTAAATTCAGCATTGGTGACCGCAGAAGTTTAAACGGAAAAAATAATGCCTTCTGAATATTCTTCAAAAGATGCCATTACGGTGAGAGCAGCAGCAGAGGATTTTTCTCCTAGCAACAGTAGACCATGGAGCAGCCTCCCTCATAAGGTCCTTTCCGCTTGACCTCTTGGTTCTCTTCTCTCTCAAGCAACAGGATGATGGCAGCAGAAGGGGACAATACCGTTCCCCAAGTTTCCAGTGTCGCTCTCCGCCTTCCCCCATTTTGGAAGACAAACGTTTCTCTCTGGGTGAGGCAATGCGAGCAAGCTCTCCTCCTCAGCCGCATTACAAGTGATGATACCAAATTTGCCGCTCTCGTCGCTAATATCGACTCAGAAACACTACATGCGGTTGCCGATATTGTCGTCAATCCTCCTGCGACCGGGAAATTCCAGGCTCTTTCGGACCGGCTGATACAGGAGTTTGCCGAAACCGAATCTGCCAAAATCAAGAAGTTGCTCACAGAAATTAAACTCGGAGATGATAAACCATCACAGCTGCTACGAAAAATGCGCCAACTCTCGGGATCTCGACTAACTGATGATTTCTTAAAGACATTGTGGCTGCAACGTCTTCCCACTCAAATCCAAACTGTCCTCTCAATATCGAGTGATGGACTGGATAAACTTGCGGAACTGGCTGACAAAATCGCGGAAATAAGCCAAAATGCATCCGGTTGTGCCGTTTCTCCACCGCCGGATCAAGATGACTTGCGTGAACAAATCGCAATGCTCACCAAAAAAGTGGATGAACTTTCCTCTCAACGACGTGGACGTTCACCACATCATGGGTGAAACAACTTCTTCAAGAAGCGTTCCAGTTCCAGGAACAGGTAAAATTCCTCCGGAATGTGTTACTACCATCATCGATTCGGTAAAAATGCTCGGCGCTGTACTACACCGTGCAACTTCAGGGCACCAAAAAACGAAAGAGCTCCGTCATAGCTGGCATGGTGAACATGAGCTCAGAGACCAGCAGGTTGTTCATCCATGATCGTAAAACGGGAATAAAATATCTCGTTGACATGGGCAGTGAAATTAGTGTCGTTCCGCCGTCAGTGATTGCTTCCACCACTCCCTGCTCCACATTTTGTCTCTACGCAACAAACCAGACGTCAATACCGGCCTACGGTACCAAAAATATTGTTCTAGATCTGGGTTTGTGACAAAATTTTCCATGGACATTCGTCATCGCCAAGGTTTCGTGCCCTATTATCGGAGCAGATTTCTGCGCAATTTCAATCTCATGGTAGATTTGAAAAACCGTCGTCTCATTAGCTCTAGCACATCCCTTCATTCACTGGGAGCAGTGCATCAAACGGCTCATCTCTCAATTTCCACAGTGGGCCCATCAAAGTACGAGAAAATTCTTTCTGAATTCCCAAACATCACAAATCCGTGCTTAATAGGCAAACCTGCATCACATGACACAGTTCACCACATAGTGACTAAAGGTCCTCCAATATGTTCTCAACCGAGACGGCTTCACCCTCAACACTTTGAGAAGGTGAAGACGGAATTTGATTTTTCGTTACAACAAGGAATAATTCGTCCTTCAAAAAGTTCATGGTCTTCACCATTGCATATTGTTCTGAAGTCAGAAACATCTATACGACCAGTGGGAGATCATCGAAAATTGAATTCTGTCACAGAATTTGATTCCTATCCCATCTCATACGTAAGTGATTTCAGCAATGCACTTCATGGTAAGTAAATTTTTTCAAAATTAGATATTTTCAAAGCATACCATCAAATCCCTATTTTCGAAACTGATATTCCTAAAACAGCGGTGACAACACCATGGGGTCTGTTCGAATATACTAGCTTTGTTTTGGTTTAGTAAATGCGCCTCAAACATTTATGCGTTTCATGCACGCGGTGGTAAGAGGTTTATCTTTCTGTTATGCATATTTAGATGATATCCTCGTATATTCATCATCTGTTGAAGAGCACGAAAATCACCTGAGGCAAATATTTGAGCGTTTACACAAGTATGGCTTAAAACTCAATATTTCTAAATGTGTATTAGGTGTAGATAATTTGGAATTTTTAGGTCATTTAATCACTCCTCTTGGCATTAAACCATTACCTAGCAAAGTGCAAGTAATATTAGATTTCAACAGACCTGACACAATTTCTGAGTTGAGAAAATTTCTTGGTCTCATAAATTTCTATAGAAGGTTCATAAAACATGCTGCTGAGTCACAAATACTCTTACACGATTTTCTAAAGGGCTCCCGCCGTAAAAAAAGATAATCGTAAAATTGAATGGACCAATTCTGCACTCGCAGCATTCAATCAATGCAAAGAGCAACTCGCTAAAGTCACTCTATTAGCTCATCCTTCCACATCTGCAAAACTTGCACTTCATGTTGATGCATCTGATTTTTCAATTGGTGGTGCATTACACCAGGTAGTGGACAATTCTTTGCAACCGCTAGGATTTTTTTCTCGCAGACTCACTCCAGCGGAAACACGCTATAGCGCATATGACAGAGAACTATTGGCTGCATACTCTTCTATCAAATATTTTCGACACATGCTTGAAGCACGTCAGTTCACTCTATTTACAGATCAAAAACCTTTGGTCTATGCTTTTCGGCAGAAGCATGACAAATGCTCGCCTTGCCAAACCAGACATTTGGATTTCATTTCCCAATTCACGAGTGATATTTGTCATATCCCTGGCTCAGAAAACATAGCAGCCGATATAAAGTCCCGCATATGTGCTATTTCAATGCCAAGCCCAATGAATTACAATGAAATCGCTGAAGCTCAAGCAACAGATGATGAATTATCAAAATTGATGGATGATTCAAATTGTGGCTTACAATTGAAAAAAATTAAACTTCCCGAATCTGACATAGATTTAATTTGTGATTTCTCCACTGGAAGTGCACGTCCTTACATTCCTGTGAGATATAGGAAAACGGTATTTGATCACGTTCATAACTTAGCGCACCCAGGCATCAGAAGAACGATCCACCAAATCCGTTCTCGCTTTGTTTGGCCTGGTATCAATAAGGAATTAACAAAATGGGCAAAAACTTGCATGGCTTGTCAAAAAAGTAAAATTCACAGACATGTCAAATCTCCTTTGAAAGAATTTCCTATGCAATCTGTAAGATTTGACCACATTCATCTCGACATAGTGGGTCCATTAACTCCATCAAATGGTTATTCTTACTGTTTGACCATGATCGATCGCTTTTCCCGCTGGCCAGAAGCACAACCAATAAAAGACAACACAGCTCCAACTGTAGCAGAAGCCTTTTATAACTGTTGGGTATCCTGTTATGGTGCTCCATCAGTTATAAAAACTGATCAAGGTCGACAATTTGAGTCCCACCTTTTCTGCTCTCTCCTACAACTTCTAGGCACCGAATGAGCTAGAACTACCGCTTTCCATCCTCAAGCGAATGGTTTGATTGAGGAATTTCATCGACCACTAAAAATGGCCATTAAATGCCATAACAACAAACGTTGGACCGAAGTATTACCAACTATACTTCTGGGCTACCGAGCCGCTCTAAAAGCCGACCTGCAGTGTACGCCAGCCGAACTGGTGTTTGGTGCACCCTTGCGTCTTCCCGGCCAATTTTTCGACTCAACGAATGTCAACATTGACCCTTGTGACTACATAAATAAGTTACGGGGCCACATGCAGCAGCTCCGTCCAACGCCAACAAAACATCATGGAAAACGTGCTACATTTGTGTATCCAGAACTGATGAATGCTACTCGCGTATTACTACGTCGTGATAGTGTCCGTCGACCCCTCCACAGACCATATGATGGTCCCTTTCTTGTCATTAACAAAAATGAAAAAGTGTTCAAACTTGACATCAATGGCAAAACAGTTTCGGTTTCCATCGACCGCTTAAAACCAGCATTCTCCCTCTCGGAAGATACAACGGCACTGGTGGCGAAAACGCAAACTAACGACTCTACGTCAGAGAGCTCGACAACGAAATCGAAACCACCAATGACCACACGATCTTGACGTCGAGTCCGGTTCACGGATTTTTATTGTGTCAAACATTGACACTGGGGAGGGGGTACTGTACAATATATATTCTTATATGTATTATTATTATTACTTTACTTTGTACATTGGCTCTCTCTTAACAAGCACACTCTGGTCACGTGAAAGAATCTCAGTACATTCTGTACTGAAAAACGAGATGATCATGTGACCAGATGCCCCTTCGGAGGGTCCGAAGGGCCATGTGTGTGAGAACATCAGTTCAGCTCCAGCTCTCACACGAGATGCACCAACGTTGTCTTTCTCTCTCTTAATATATGTACCATGTAAATAATATCTTCTATATAGCATCATAATTAAAGATAATGTATCTACAACTACGTCTCATTCATACGGAGTCAGATGCAATTGCGCTACCGTCACCACTTAGCATTAAATTCAGCTATTATATAATGGAATAGCCTTCAAATTTATTTAAATTTGAAGGCTATTCCATGCCGAAATTAAATTAGGCAGTACAAAATTTCTTATTTTTTTAAGGAATAAAATATTTTTTTGTAACCGTAAATTTGGGTATGGATAAAAATTTATTTAAATTTTTTTCTGTTGCTTTTTTATTAAACTCCAACGATTAAACATACACTGAACATTGGCATATTTGCTCATAAAAATTGAACAGTATGAGTTAGAGCTGCTTTTAGATTGCTTATTGTTTTATCTTTACATAATTTGCATTGGTTTAATTTCTTACTGGTAATTAGCTTAATAAAAATTAATCATTCATTAGCTTAGTAAGGCAAAATGGCTCACCATAGAATATTTTTTGCTTTTTTTTTGCTGTTAAATTAAAAAAAAAACTCAATCATGCAAATTTGTTATATACTTTCGACATTCATGAATGTTATGAAAGTACCTTTTCATTTTGTACCTTTTTGGGCATTTTCAAAAACATGTTTTAAGAAACTTTTGTCTCAAGATGTACCACCAAGCAGGAAATCTTGAAGCAGTGAAACAAAGGATATGAAATTTCGTAAATATGATAAAATTATATCAAATTTCCAAAAATAAACTGATTTAACATCATAAAATATTTTTAGGGCTTTTCTTTCCTCTCGGATTATTTCCATGCTTGATCATAAAAGACAACAAAAATTCATGGAACACGTCACTTATGGATACAAAAAGGTAGTCAGGATAGAGCTCTTTTTCTGCTGTCCTCTCCGCTTTTTGTTAGCATTTAGTTAGCTACAAAAGTATAGCACAACATATTTGTTAGCGGGTTGAAGTTGAAGACTTTTACGCCATGAACTTTCCTCAAATGAAAACCACAACTACAAACAAAATTTTTTTGTTTGCATGTATAAACTCTTGTTTTTTCCTCAGTTTAAAGGTAAAACACGAAATCCATAAAAGATAAAAACTAACATTTTCTTAATAATTATTAATGAAGAAACTTACATGGCACAGTTCGCAAATACAAATTGTCCCTAATTGTATTTTGTAGGTCATGATCTAAAGACCCTTTCTGGAAGCGAGAATTCAGATATTGACGCAAATCTTTGGTTAGAAAACCTTGAGAGGTAAAAGAAGAAGACAAATGAGTTCACATAATAAAATTTATCAACACACATATCATCGTGTCAATACTCTACATCTAGATAACTCAATTTTAGATGTTTTAAAAAAAACATATTTAAACACTAAATGAAGTGTATACAGTCATATTCTATATTACATCAGAATAAACAAAAATTACTTAAAGTAGACATGTGTTATAGATTTCCTAGTTGTAGCATATCAAAGTGAATGCTGAGATGCATCATTTTTTGTAATTATCTAAAATTTTGATGTTACCATGTTGTAGTATGGAGGAAATGGTGTGCTCTCAATAGAAAAAAAAAATTTCTGTGAAATGTATTAGGTAAAAACTTACAAAAATTATCAATATCTCCATAGTTTTGTTATATCAGTGCTTTAAGTCCCTAGCCTCTGAAAAATTTTGAAGGGCACAAAATGTTGCAAAACTATAGATTTGTAGACCTATCATCATGAAACATAAAAAAACATAAGGTTTAGGACAGTGCTTGATAAATTAAAAAAATGTGCAGACACCAGTTCAAGCTTTTATGAACCAACAGAGCTTGGCAAGTGTCAGGTTGCCATATGGTAACTGGAAAATTAATTTTGCCGCTTGAAGGTTTCTGTGTCCGATCACTTAATTGGGGTCCGAGAACTACTACTACTTAACCATACATGCACCTCATACACATTTCTCTATGAAATTTCTAACAAATCTATGCATGCTGGAATGTCTGTTTTGGGTTACAATCAGTGATACAGCAGAACAATGGAAGAATTCTGGAAGAATTTTAGAAAACACTATTATGGAAATTTCTACCGCAGAACATTTCCAGTCAGCAGAGAGCTTGTTGCAGAACAATGCAAAAAACATTTTGCTTTAGGGAATGTATCTATGTAGTCAGAGTTGCTTGTTTTGTGTTCTTACTCTGGTGCTGTCATCCGTCTTTCATATTTTGATGTAAAGGTGGTATAAATGCTTAAATTTTCATGTTATGTCAGTACCGTGTTGTAGGCCTTCCTGTTCTTTGCGGAGAGACTTTTTTAAATGAAAGACTGGCTTGCATTCACACACATTTTATTTTAAAGCCATAGCACCCTGCTTTAGGGGCGATAGGGATTTTAGCAAAGATCTCTAAAACCAAGTTTTTTGCTGCTATTCATAAGAGCATGATGGTAGCCTATGAGTTGAATGTCAATGAATGTTATATGAAGTCACCCTCAATTGCATACAAGCACATGAATATTACTTTTAATGCTTGCAATGCATATTTGGGTCATTCTCTCGAAATTGGACAAAAAATAGAAGAAAAAGTTATAAAAAAATATTAACGAAAAAAATCCAAAAAATTCTTGAGGACAAGAATAAATGAATCGCTAAATGTAAAAAGGGGTCATGTCACATTTTTTATGTTTTGATGGACTCATGTAATAGAGACGCCAACGCATCGCTTTATAGTACAATGGGTCAAGTCTCACTCCTAGATGCTGAGAAAAAACAGATGTTAAAAGTAAAAAGGGGTCCAGAACATCTTTTTACATTTAGTTCTCAAGACCACTAACAGGTGGCAGCAGGGTTTTCCTGTTGAGTTACCTTCATAAGAAGGTTTTCTTCGTTTACATTGTTTTTGTTTTGTTGTTATATGTTATTTATTGTTTAAAACGTAGTAGTTGTTATGTAATTATGTTGTAATCATTAGTACAGAAAAGGAGAAAAAAATTTTATGATGCAATCACAGGAACTAAAGAGCTTTGCCAAGAAAACAGTGATATTTTCTGTCTGTGTATTGACTATATGGCTACTGTATCCTTACCTCAGATTCCAGTGCAAGATATCTACTATTTTAGGCAGCTGAGTGTTGATACCTTCAGTATTCATAACCTAAGAGATGGTAAAATGAAATGTTTCGTTTATGACGAAACAAATGGAGGCAAAGGGCCTAATAAAGTTATGTTCTGTTTGAAAAAATATATTGATGGAGCTGAAGATGGAAAGATCGTGAAAAACTTTTTATGGACAACTGGGGGGGGGGGGCAGAACACATTGATGAGATTTTTGATGTTCTCAGTAGAGTCTGAACGTTTTGAGGAAATTAAATTTCATTTCCACATCAGAGGGCATTATTTTTTACTGTGATAGGGATTTCACCCTAATAAAAATACTTATCAAGAAGAATGTGAGATTGTACACAGTGCACCAATATGTGTATTTGATCAACCAGAATGCATCAAAGTTTACTGTACGCAATAAGTCAATGGTATTGGCTCACGAATCTTCCCACTAAGAAAACTTGGTGTACCACTAATAATACTCCAAAGCAAAGCTTATTCATAGACAAACTTCCAATAACCAAAGTAAAAGGGATGACTTGAATAAAACAAAAAAATACATCCCAATGGAGTATAATGATTTTTTGGGGCCAGATTTTTAGTGCACCAACCATTAACTCATGAGAGGCAACCGGAAGAGGAGTACTTTTGATCCCCGCCTAATAGAAAGTTTATATAGTATAAAAAGCTAAATAAAGTTTGTTTCATTGCGTACATTTGTTTATTTATGTGTTTTCCTGAGACTTTTAATTGGGGAATTGAGGCTCTAAAATGTTTAATTGTTAAAAAGGGTCATGTCCGTATCAGATTTTACTCTCTCGTGGCTATTTTTAAGTGATAAAAATTTAAAATCCTCTCTCAGGGCTTCATTAAATGCATTCCACAGACATTGCAATTAAATTTTTTACCAAAAAAAAAATTATTGGAGAAGATATAAGTTTTTTGCCTCTCTTGAAAACTTGAGAAAATGTGACATGACCCCTTTTTACATTTAGCGATTCAAATAATAAATGAAATATAGTAAGCAATGGAGGAGCTAAGATTAATTTAAATTTAACTATGTTAAGAGATAGATTTTGCCCATTTCAGTACTTAACTTGATGTTCATGCTTGATAATTGCAACAAGTTCCATTTATTTTAATAGATCAGTTTGAACTTAGACAAGCACTAATACTCTGAAGAATTTTTTTGTCAGTTGCATTTTTATTTCTTTTTTATTTGTGTTTCTTGCTCCATTTTTTGTCAATTTTATGGGGGGCAACTGATTTCTAATTTGTCTCTGTTTGGCTAGAGCACGAGTTGCATTCTCAAAGCAGTCTTTAGATCAAACATTACTGCAGCTTCATGTTGCAACCAAGAAATTTGGAATTTGTTTACTCCCCAATTAACTTATGGTCGAACCTTCCTTCTGGTTAAACAATGCCAGGAGAAAGACATTTTTACATGCTTTGCAGCACTGATTAAAAAACTAAGCATGTTGAAAACATGTGCTCTTTGGAAATAAAAGATGTCTTTGAACTGAAACGTGGTAAAGTGTGAAAATAATTTTCAGTTATGTATCACAAAAAAAATAGCCAAGAGAAAGCCATTTGATAAAGACACTCTCCTCTTTTTTCCTGAATAAACCTACTTTGTGAATTAATTCACAATTCTAATTGATTTAAAAGGTGGTTCAAGTGACGGCTACATTCTTCTCTCACAACCTTCTCAACACTAAATTTGATAGGTGGCAACTGGTGTTGTAGGACTTGAACCAGTATTCTCTAAATGACACAATTGAAAAAAAAAAAACAGCTGGGGAAAATTTTCATTTGGCTATAAACACTTTTTTGGTGAACTGTTGATCTTAGAGGCATACTTCCAATTAGAAAACGTATCCAAATAATTTGCAGTACTCAGATACGTCATTCATATTGCAAGGGGTTGTATAGTTATTAAAATAAAAAACTATGAAAACTCTGTGATGAAAAACCCAATCCGAAAGTTGTTGTCTTGTCTCTTCTGAGGTAAAAAAAAACCTTCCATGTTTCTATGTGCAATACTCACAGAGATATTTAAATTAAAAAATTAGGGGAAAGTTGGGAAAAAACTGGATAAGTTAAATACGGGTAACATGCGTTTTTTATCCCATTTATCCTGTTTTTCCAACTTTTCCCAGTTTTTTAAATTGAAATATCTCAGCAAATATCTACACTTTGAAACAGTTATGTTATTGGATAACTACATGTTATTTGGATACTTTTTTTTTCTAATTGGAAATGTGCCTCTTGGATCAATGGTTCACCAGTAAAATGTGGTGGTAAAAGGTGTGTGCACACTCTGTAGTGCACACATGTGTAGATTTTAAGAGAGATATTATGAATTTCTATTATTTCTTACACGAATAATTTGCTTAATGCTGCTCATTTTAGTATAGTATTATGCCTTTAGTTTTGGAATGGATTATTGCAGGGCTTGACAAATCGAGAAAAAAAAATAAGCCGTAACCAATTTTTTGGAGCCAAGAGTATTCCTTTTGCCTGAGCTAAAAAGAAATCATGCATAGAAAATTTTAAAAGCCAATATAAATTTTTTAGTTGCCATGGCGACCTTGGATTTGTCAAGCCCTAGATTATTGCTGAGTAGAGATACAAATGAATAAAAATATCAATTCCATTGGTAAATTTAACATTAGAAAATCTTGAACTTCAGAGAGAAACAAATTAGAATATGATGTGAAACATAACGATCCTTTGATATTCAAACTATCAACACTATGTAATCCAGGGCTTAACAAATCAAAAAACAATTCAGGCGTCAGTCAAATTTCTGAGGAGCAAAGTGATTTTTCACAAGAAAAAGGCTTAAATAATGTTTTTCTGACTTTTCCCAGAATAAATGACCCCTTCCCATCAGTGACATTCTTACACATGGATCCACGAGGGCACAACTCAAGGGCCTAGTGAAAATAAGATCTGATTGAAAATTTTGATAGTAAGCATACACAAATTGGTAGGCAAGCACTTTGGAACAGCTATAATACAATTCCTTTTTTTCCTTAGGTGATTTCTTTTCCAGTCTGTTGGTGCTTTTCTTCCTGGTTGGGCATTTTCTTCCATTGGCATTTTTGTATATTTATTATTATTTCTTTCAGGTTGCACTTTTCCCTTTTCACTATTGGATATATTGGAGCAACCCGTAAATGTTGTTAGTAATAATAGGCTTTTGTATAGACACACTGTGTGTGAATTAATTGAGCCGTTAAAATTTTGGAGATAATTTTTACTTTGTTCATTTATACGTTTTATCGTATGTACCATTTTCCCCCAGTATGTTACATCCAGTTATCTTGTTGGATCCTGGCTACGGCAGAGGGCTCACCCGAGCTAACAAGCCAACAAGGGAAGACATGGTCCAGGACCTGGCATGGCTACGGCAGAGGGCTCACCCGAGCTAACAAGCCAACAAGGGAAGACATGGTCCAGGACCTGGCATGGCTACGGCAGAGGGCTCACCCGAGCTAACAAGCCAACAAGGGAAGACATGGTCCAGGACCTGGCCTGGCCACAGCAGAGGGCTCACCCGAGCCAACAAGCTAATGAGAGAAAACACGGACCTAGCGCCTGGCCACAAAGAACAACAAAGGGCTCAATAGAGCTACAAAGACATCATCAGAGCACATCGATATAAATTTTGTATAACAGAAATATTTAAATCTGTATATATCTTTTTTTCAAATAATGTGTTTATATTCATGCAATATGCATAATATAGCACCCAACACCACCCAGCCCCCCTCATCCAGGGCAATGGCTAAAGTTGACAATGGTCGATAGAACCTGGGTGATGCACGGCATGAAATGAAAAATATCTTGTTGGATAAATTAAGTATAGGGATATGGCCGGAGTTTGTGTGCAGTGAAGTAGTAGTAGTTACTTGTTGGAATACCTATCGCCTTTACGCGTTATCGAAATATACCCTTCCGATATATTTCTCTCATTCATTCAATTTCTATTTATACAGTCGAATCCCTTTATAACGAACTCCAAGCGACCGTAGAAATCACTTTGTTATAACAAAATTTTGTTATACAGGAATTTCAGGTTATTTAAAAATATCCCTATGTAAACTTATCTGGGGAATTAGAAAAGTGTTTGTTAAAACGAGAATTTCGCTATAACAGTATTCGTTAAAACAGGATTCGACTGTATTAATTTTTTGTATACTAGCCATTATATTTGGTCACGCAATCCCGTTTTTATTGAACCCAGAGAACTTTTTTAGCCCTGACCATTGTATTATTTAAAAGAGAGTCCAGGTTTTTTTACTACTTTCAATCCTGTATCTGATCTAATACAGAGCTTGATAAATCAAGAAGATATTTAGGCGCGCCCCAAAAGCAGAATAAGCTGAAATCTGACGTAACAGAGCAATCTAGGAGTTTTTACCACAGAATATTTCCAGTCAGCAAGGGCTCATTGCAGAACATTCTGCTTGGGGGTGGAAGAGCGCTAGAAAATTTCATAGGAGCCAAACATTCCCCCCCCCCCCCGAAACAAAATTGATCCAAAATATAGTATCCTTTAATTTCTATGGGACTCAAGGGGCCCCCTTCTCTGCAAGCAGACAGACTGACATAATTTCAGAAAATTTTGTGGTCCCTATATTTCAATTCAGTTATCAAACATAAAAAAAATTAAATGTCAATCTAATTTTTTTAGTAGCTATGGCAACCTGGCGCGTGGGATTTGTCCAGCCCTGGTCTAGGACGTTATATTTTCAATATTGATCCTTTTTTATTTAGTCTAAAAGGGTATTTTGCGTGTTATTCTTTTTGTCATTTGTTTTTATTGGATTTTTTATCTTTTTTTTTAACCCTTTAAGCATCATTGACGAGATATCCCGCCTCCTTAAAAGTTACTTATTTTAACACCAACACCTGCTGAAAATCAGAGGAAAGCATACTTCATTAGGAAAAATATGGCATTTTACAGGGAGGTTAGCAATTTCTGCTGTGCCGCTTAAAACGTTAACAGCCATAGTATTACTCTTTTCAACTATGTGTTAAAATTTTTTTGTAAGAAGACATTAGCAAAAAAGACATATGAAAGCATGCCTTCGTTTCACTCTTGGTGACTTCTCATCAGGGTTTTCTCAACATAACAGCATGTTAATAGATTGAAAAAAAAAAATTTCTCTGCTGTTTTCTCAGCCTGAAGCTCGTTACAATATTTTCTATACAAATCACAAGTCACTTTCAGGAATTCAGCATCTCAATGACAATTTTTTAACATTTTTCATGCCCTTAAACATGAGATTTTGTGTGTCTCATTCCATTAAAGTATTGGATATATTTTTCACTGTAGAAACAGACTTTTGTTAACACTGTTATTCCCTGAAGTCCCTTTCACTGCAGGGTTTAAGCTACAGTCATATTTTTCGCAAAATGCAAAAGAAAATCGTAGAATGCAAAAAAGTAGTAGCCACTTTTGCAAAAATGTGCACAGGAAGAAAGAAATGAGAAATCCAACCATCAATCATTACATTAGCATTGTAGCATTTTGCTAAAGCTTTTCACCCATTTTTGTTTTTTTTCGAAAGGAATTTTTTATCCAGCTTAAACCCTGCTTCACTGTCTGCATTACCATGTGCTAAAGATAAAAAAAACCTTTACCAAAACTGGCAAAATTTTGAACTTTGGGCTGCTATCAAGGTTACAAAGTTAAAATATATCTGTCCAATAGCTATCTATTCTCTGAACTGATGTCATTACTTACAATTCTTTGTATTGTACTGCAACGCATTCATCACACATAATTGATAGTTCTGTTGGTGATACAATGTTAAGAAAAATCCCAGCAATAATTTTAATTGCAGGCAGAGTATAATTCTCTGTACTAGAGGGAGCGTGAGTAAATAGAAGAGATGGTGGGAACATTTTATTCTCTCCAACATGTTTTGGAAAGGTAGGACATTCGTATATAATAGGTATCTCACATAGTTATGTAAAACGAGCATGCTCCTAGCACAAACTTCCTCCTTTGACTATTGTTAAGAGCAGACAGTATCATGCACCCCATCAATGCATGGGTGGCCCACGGACCGAGCGGTCATATTGGGTGCTGCTCTAAAAGGGGCACCAAATGCCCCTTGGATGGATGAAAAAAGCTTTGTCAACCAAAAAACGTGGTAAGTAGCTCCAAAAATAGGTTCCGCATGGGTACAGATTTTTTTTCTCGAGCCACCCCTGTTAACCAAATCCGCATTTTCGTGACGTGAAATTGTCACGATTGGCAACGACCGATGATAACCACACGACTGCATAGTGGCTAGATGACAAAACTGGATATCAGCTAGAGCTCTTACAGATCCTGTTTTTCCCAATGATCTCCAAAAAATTTGGCAATTTAAAAGAGTGCAATAATCCCCTTTTCAATTTGGTATGAATGCAATCTTGTGGGAAATAAAGCAAATTTACATCGCAGATATGCTGTCTTTTAACACCAGGTAGGTAGTCGCAAAATTACCGTTATTTTCAGTATATAACCAATGGGAGAAAAACTCCAAAAAACTTGATATAAATTGAATCCATATTTTATATAACGCGTCAATTTGGCTAAGGTGCTTTTTTATTTGGCAACAACGTTTTCCATCTGATTAGCCAAATTGCTACCATGGATAAAAAGTCAGGAGAAATCCTGGAAGGTTTAAGGATATGAGCATCGGTATCACGGGCAGCTTGGCAATTTTCAGCGGCAAACATGTCTGACGACCCCATCAAAATTCTCCAAGGCCGTTAGACACATTACGGGCACCGAAAAAAAATATAGCCAGCATAGAAAACAATATGAAAAATATCATGAAACACAAGAGAAATGGAAACATAAATAAGATTTGGATTATAAATATGATATGGGGCTGTCGAACGCTATTGACGCTCAAGCAAGCATAAAAATGCTAAAACCAACAAGCATAATTATAATAAAATTATCACTATCTAAGACTGAACATCAAAACAACATAAGGTATCCACTCTTAAACAAACAATGGTCCTGCATGTTGTATAAATAAATGTATTCTATGTATTATAAATTAAAACCCGGACTCTCTTTCCTCTCTTTCCGGGAATCTATTCTTTTAAATAAAATAAATAAGAAAAATAAATAAAAAGGATACAGGGGCATCCTGTATGCAGAAAAGAATAAATATCGAATAATATTAAAGGTACAACCTGAGAGATATCCAATAATTAATTAATCCGAACCACACGCTACATTAGATCATTTTCTCTTCCTTCCGTATATATTATCTCCCAACGGTTTTTCAAATCATTCAAAATGCCTCGGCTATAAGGTGATGTCATTTAAAAGAGAAAGAAAGAGAATATGGAAAGGGAGAAGACCCGTTTGAAAATTTCAAAAGACGAGCTAGGAACATGGAAAAACAACAACAGTGTCACCTTTTTTAACAGAAATAATTCTAGAACAACGACAACCCAGCAGAAAAACGGCAATGCAGAACACTACACGGTGGCACTGGCGACTTATCGTTGAAAAAAAGTTGCCAAGTTGGCGTGTCTCTCATACCGAAGCTGTTCCGAAACCCTGCTTCTCATCATGCTCTAGGGAATTTTTTCTACGCCAGAGAAAATAATCACCAACACATCACCAAAAGAGGATTATACCCCAAAGCAGAATATGCCGAAAACTGACGTATGTCATAGAACAATCTGGAAGAATTCTAAGAAAAAATTGTAGAAAACACCATGCACTACATGGGAATTTTTGCTGCAGAACATTTCCAGTTAGCTGAAGGCTTGTTACAGAACAATGCAAAACATTCTGCTTTAGGAGAATCATACTATAACTGTTCCAGTACTAATGCTAATTGTTTAGTCACCAGGGCAACCTGGGATTTGTCAAGCCCTAATGTAATTGATATAAATATCAATGTGTGTATGTGTGCGTCAATCCTGCTTACATTTTCCCAAAATTGTCATGAAAAAGTGGTATAAGCGGGAAAACACTTTATATGGGTAATCTCGATAAGTATTAGTAAGAGTTAAGAACACGAAAATGAGGCATAGTGAGTAGGAAGCATTACAAGATTCTACATGGGAACATTAAAGCAGAATCTACTGTAATACTAGTTGACCATAACCACACATGCATCTTGTAAACATTGCACTGGAGAATTTTTAATGAATTGGTGCATGCAAGAATGTACACGGTTCTAATATATCTATGTTAACAAAGTCACCCTTGTTTCGTGTTATACATGTGCTGCCATCTACCTTCCATATTTTGAAGTAAACACGGCAGATTTCGATACAAACACGTGAACAATAAAATTTCGTGTAACAAAACCGCACCTGCTTTGACAGCTTTAATCTTTACCACGTTCCCATTTCGAGAACAGTGTGCGAGCCACGCAATGACGTCTCTCTGCGTATAGCCAGCTACTTTCTGTCCTTGAATTTCCAATATGATGTCGCCTCTAGAAATATTCTGATATGTACCGTGGTTCGAACCAAAGAAAGGGAACTCGCCATTATCCGAACCACCCTCTACAATGAACTCGAAGGAACCATCCAGTCTCGCAAACACGTCGCATTCGTAAGCCAACTGGCCCCACTGAGGAGGAGGATGTTGTTGATATGCAGCATCGCAGCTCTCTGTGGTGGATTGGATGATGTTGCGATTGGGAGTGACACACCTCTGAGCAGCGACTGCATCATCCACCGAAGGTTGGGGCGAGGATGATAACATAATTGCCAGTTTTGTTAAATGCCCGAACAATGTGAATGTGGCATTTTGGCCGCTTCTCACCTATTCGTACGGCGATGATTTGAGCGAACATGTGAGCGAAGCAGCGAAAAACACATAATCACGTACCCAGCACTTTACTTCGCTAATCACTCACTCACTCGCTCGCTCATAATAGACGCAAACCATTTAACACGTGATGTTGAATGGGACCGTGGACATCATCCTACGTCGAAATGGACATCGCGTATAGACATAACTAATAAATTCGCGACCAACCAAATATTATTTAGGTGCAAAAATTCAAATTAACAACAGCAACAGGTTTTTGACACGCAACACACACTTGCGATTACGATTACGCCGATCCACACACTCTCTGGAGGGTAATTAGTGGACCGAATTGAATTAAAATTCGAACGAAACCCCAAGAAACAGAAACAAAATAAATTAGGCCTCACGATCTAACTTTTGACAACAAGTTTTAATTGATAAAATACCTAAAAATTTTAAATATTCAGAAATTCCTTCTTTATCGATTACATCGATTAATAAATAATATCTTTTCACGTTATAAAAACAATCTTAAGTAATTTACCGTAGTTTTAAGATATCTTTCCTATCATTAAAGCAATTTAGGATGAAATCGTATATTCTTCTCATTTCAAAGGAAAAAAACTTTTCATTGTGAAAAACTCTAAAAAAATAAATAAATAATGGAATTAAAAACATTTTAAACATAAACGATTTGATGATCGTTATTAAAAAGTTGAAAATTTTATTTTTTTTTTTCTTGGAAGTGTCAGTTGAATTTTAGTGTTTATCAATATCGTAATCGTATTATGGATGTAGCCAATCAGTGATTTGAACTCAAAACTTGAATGTTGAAAACATTAGTGAAAAATTTGGTTACTTATCTATAATAATATTTCGACTTTTTTTTTTAAATAATTAAATTTGGTTGATCGCTTTCAACTTAATAAGTTTTTAAACATTTTCATCATATTTCATTGAAAACATTTTCATGATTTGTCTTTAAAAAGGTAACAGTATGTCTTAAAATGCTATGTCAATCTCAGGCCACATCAATCTCATTTCATTATTTTGAATCTTACATGAGTCAGGCCACATCATTTTTCATTATTTTGAATCTTCTCACATGAATGATTTTATTTGAAAATGAATCTTTAATTCTTCAAAGTCCAAAGATGGGTTCTTGGTTTTATGTTATGAGTTGTATCCAATGAATGAGAGGGTTTTCCAGTTGTGCTCAGCACGACTTGTCAAATCGAGAAGGTATTTAGGAGCCAATGAAATTTCCTAGTAGCCAAGCATGATTTATGAAACCAGTCCTGAAGGCTAAGATTCCGTAAGTGAGGTTGCGCCAATTTTGGGGATTGTTTTTTGTTGCCAAATAATTATCTTGGCGGTTTGGTCTTTCAAAATTTTTCATTGGGGCCAATGGTGCTTTTCATGCACTAACGTGCTATCATTATATATTTTAGTGTCATTTTCATTTCTGGTTCTCACCAGTGCCTTAGCTGTCTTGTTATCGTATTCGTCATTATTGAACTTTATTTAGACTGAAACCCTATTCGTCATCGGGTATCGTTTGGTGGGGAAATTTTTCAATTTTTTATGGATGAGAGCATTCAAACAAAAAAAACTTTAGTTTTTGGCAGAATTCAGTGAGATACCTGTAACACAAATCATAGTTTCTTGCCCAAAATGTGCCACTAATATGGTTCCAAACAACAATCGTATCAAAAAATTTGATTGGTGCTGGATTTGCCAGAGTAAGCATTTAAAAAATTACCAAATGTAATGAGTTGGTGAATCTTGTGGTCAATATTTTCTCCATTGGTTCTAGAATTCCTACTCACGATGTTCTAGTTTTGCCGAAAAAGTGCCAAATTTCTTTTTTTTTGCCAGGCATATTGATTTGCTTTAAAATTTTTGGCGAGCAAAAAAATTCTAGGTCACCAAGGAGCAAAAACCTTGGCGAAGTTCGAAATAGCCAAATTTGGTGCAACCCTGCTTACGGAATCTTATCCGTCCTGAATACAGTAAAACTGATCAACTGACACTGTCTGGACAAGAGCTGTGACGGATAACAAATCCATAATACATATGTACAGAACGTGATTTCACTGCCGGCTTGGGACAAAAATGAAAATAAAATCTTTTAAAAGTGAATAAAACATAAAACATGCATATTGTATTTAGTTTTACACACAGAAAACGATCAATATAAACATCAATGCAAGGACAGCCCAGGTAATGGTGACATTGAAAATAGCGTCCTTTATGTTGTGTATCGCTTCCTAAAATTCTATATCAGTCATGGCATCATCAATTCGTGTCTTTTTTGTCTTGGTGAATTTTCTTTGAATTTATGGCTCCTGTCTAGCGTCAAATATTTCCTTTTTAGTGTAATGCATTTAAATTTGTTATTTATTTAAAACATGCTGTGTGGAAACAAACAAGCCAAATTGCTCAATTTGGTTTTGCTTTGACGAAAATTAGCCAAGACAAAAAAGGGATAAATGGTATGGTTACAACGTTAAATTACTGCTCCTGTCATCCTTCCCGTAACCCTGGAGAATAACACAACATCAGGTCTGGCAATTAAAAAAATAGTCGCTAGCCATAGGTATCAGAAATTTAGTTTAAATTGCTTAATAGTATATGTTCAGTTATAAAGCTTTTGAAATGTTCAGATTACTGGTTCAAAGGTTCTTGCTCTTTAAACTATTCTATTCTATTATGCAGTAATACTCCAGTATATGTAACCCTCTAGTGGTTTTTATGAATAACTAAAACATGGATTGGGCAGCTACCGAATGGAAAATGAATCTATCTCCTCAAGCATTGCAAAAAATAGATGTCCTTGAACATCAGCTGGAACAGTTACAGAAGGAGCGGCAGCAAAAACTGCTTGTAATTGAGAATTTGGAACAGATTATTGACAGCCATAAACGAAAGGTAACATCAGTTCTTTTTTTATGAGAAATCTCGTTAAAAATTGAATTCTTTTCTTTTCCTACTGCTTTCATCAGTAACCTTAAAACTTCCCAGTATGCCCTATTTAATGACAAACTCGCATTGTGAAACTTGAATCGCATCATGGTACAGTGGTGGTTGGCAGAATTTGGTTTCTGCGTTCCCAACTTTAAGGCCTGAATTTGAGTTGATCTCCTTGTTAAAAAGTTTTACCACAGAGAGTAACTGGCCTACAACGGTACGAACGCACAATGCTAGATACACTCTCAGGCTGTTATGTTCACATTTTCGGCACGAATCATTCAGTAATAAATTGCCCATGGTGATAGACCGGAGTTGTGCTTGGTTGGAATGCAAGAATAATATACTCTGTACTGATTTATTGTTTTTGGCAATATTTTTGGAGCACTTCCTCATAGGTCCTAAATTATCATGGTCCTTTAGTTTCTATGAAGGTTCCTCACCAAACCCCATTTTCTATTTTGTGTTGTATATTTATAAATATTTCATGAACTCTTACCTCTGTGGTTGATGTTCTTAAGAAAAAATATAGTGATACCTTGGCTAACTAAGATTTGTTCCAGAATCACACTCGTTGGATGAAATATGATTTCCCATAGGTTTATATGGAAAATCGTTTGATTCATTCCAGCTCAAAATTTAAAGGTAAGTTTTTTAAAACACCAAGGAATGTTATAAAAAAGACAAACTGATTCAAGGCTAAAATGAACAGCTTCAAAATTGAATAAATGAGAATGTACAGGAAGTTGAACTATACTGAAGACCTTTTTATTTTACACTGATGTATGCAACCAATAACAGCTTTAGTTTAGTAAAGCTTGTGTTGACGCAACCCAATCAGGTTTGTACGTGACCCCATCCATTTGTGATTTAATCAGCTCATTTTTGTTTGACACATGCAGATTGAAAATGACTACCAGACTGTTCTGCTTAATGCTAAGAGTCTTGCTCTGAAAGAATGTGTGCTCTGAAAACAGAGGCTTCTGTTTTATATACATTTTCTATTAGCTGAATCTTTTATTTTGCATGAAATGGCTCAAAAAATTTCAGAAAGAGACGTAGGTACATCTGAATAAAGATTCTGAGATGGACATGAGTTAAATGGACTCCAATGAGAATAATTCTGGTGATTGATGTAAAAATTCAACTCACGATGCAGATTTTTTATGTTACCACATATATTGTTTTCTTCATAAATGTTATCAGCCGAATCTGTATTCGTTAGCTGAGGCCAAAAAATTACAAAAAGAGTTTTTGTTAGCCTAAAAATTTGTAAGCTCAGGTATAACTGTATAAAAGCTTCCTAATTTTTTTTTAAATTATCCTGTTAGCTATATTGATCGATCTGTATGCTACAGGAAGAAGAGCAAAAATCTGAAAACTGCTGTTTGCAAAAGGAAGTACGAACTCTTTCTGAACAATGCCAAGATTTGGAAATGAAACATCAGAAGCTTCAAGTGGAGCTTCAGAGTCGTGATGCTAGAGCAGACCTGCTTGAAGGCCAGCTTTTGCAAATAAAAAGGAATTCATTCACGGTGAGCTAATTTTAATTATTATGTTTCACTGGCTACTAATGAAGAAATATTAAAATTATAAGTTTTAAATCTTTTTGTAATTGTAAGTTACAGGTTGTGGGGTAAATTGAGCAAATACAAACTTGGTTAATTCGTAGCTCATGGGGACAGCAAAAAAGTTCGAATTATCCAATCATCAATACAGAATAACTATTTTTTTCACTAAAAAAGCAAAAACTGTTGCTAACTTTGAAAATGTATTGAATGGTTGAATGCTATTACTTAATATGTCAGTTTCTTTATTGTTGCAACTAGTGCTTGTATAAAACAACATAACAATCATGAAAATTATTTCATCTGTAATATTAATTTGTTTTCTTTTGGATGCTCTTAAACATTGAACAAAATCTCCAAATTGATTTAGAGAATAAAAGATGTAATTTTCTAGCTTAAGCAGCCTTACTTTTTTCTAACATGTCTGTAGCTTTGTTTTTAATTACACAAATGCAAAGATATGTACACACATAAACATGTATACAATATACAAACATATATACATATACAATACATACACTATTGACATCAAGAACTTGAATGTCCTTCCAAGTTTCTGCAAGTGTTTGAATAACGACTTCTATTGCTTTCTTAGATTCATTCTTGTTCTCTTCATGAGAAGAGTCCATGTGACTTTATTTTCTACTTCACCAATATCCACATCCATAACTCCACCAATGTTTTTTTTTTTCTAGAGTTAGTTTAGAGCAGTGGTTCTCAACCTTTTTTGACTCGCAGAGCACTTTTCAGTATATAATTTCAATGGCGGAGCTCTGTTTGACTCGAGGAGTCCTCTTTTTGTACATAATTTTTACGACAGAACCTTGTAGGCCTCTCTTATTTACTTATCTATCAAATTTACTGATTCATTTTATTTTCCTTGAGTCGCCGCGGAGCCCCTGGGAGTTGCACAAAGAGCCCTTGGGGCTTTGCGGAGCACCAATTGAGAACTGCTGGTTTAGAGATATGAACTTTTTTTGGACATGGTGAGAAATGTTGTTAAACATTGATACTCCAAAATAAACAAGTAATAACGCTAGAGGGACAAATCTCCAATGCATTTTATCAGACTAACTAGAATCTCAGCACTTCAACTGAATTTGTCTATGGAGAGATTCACATACAGATGCAAACTTTTATATCTCCTGAATAGTTGCATTTACATCTGCCAGTGGCAGGTGCTAATGAAGTCACTCAGGAACCAGTAAAACTCAGCTGACCACTGAAAGACGACAGCTAATTATGTAATTTTTTAAATATTTGTTATACCCTAAGATCAGTTACCAACACAGTAAAGAAAAGGATGACCAAAATTCAGACAGAAATTCAGAGAAAATAAGCATTTTGCAAATGACATCTGAATAAAACTTTGAATTACACAAAACATGAGGAAAATGATTTTAAATGATTTCAAATTGAATTAAACGGGTAATTTTAACATTAAATTGAATTGGAAAACTCAAGGGGAATTACTCAAATTTGAATTAACCAAGTTTGCCTGTATGAATGTTTTGCGAAAAAAAATTATTTTCTAAGTTAAAAGTATAAAATAATCCTTATTTATTTTCTTCTCAACAGCTAAATTGGTATGAATTAATTTTTTTTTCATATAGGCCGAAATAATACACTTAGTTTAATTGCCATTTAAATTGTTGATCAAGTTTATAATTTGTTTAGTTACGTATTGTTGAATTCTATTACATTCATTATTATTGGGAAAGATTGAAGAAAAACATTCATTATTATTACATAATTATTGGGAAAGGGGTTTCATTACTATACTGCTCCATGTGTGGAAGGAGAGGTTCAAATGCTACCACAGCTTCTGAATGAGCCTTTGGTGGGGAGCGTGATAATCTATCTAACCCAGTGGTTCTCAAACATTTGCCATTTGTGGCTCCTTTGCCATGACAACATTTATCTGCGATCGCTCAGAATAGTCTAAGAAAAAAATCACTGCAAAGCACTGATAGGCAATCATCAATGTTCGCAGCTCGCCGTGACACCCTTAACAAAGGTTGGTGGCATCTTTAAGAGAACTGACGCACACTTTGAGAACAATTGATCTAACTCATCGCTCGACAATGAATCATTGAAAGAAAACCATTGCCAGTTGAAACTTCAGAGACAATTTCCGCATCTGTGAAAATTTGATGGCTGTGTTAGAGTCCACATTTCACTCACATCTTTCCTGTGCTTCCCTCAAAACTAGAGATTTCTTTTGAAAGCTGGAGCATTTTATCGGATTCTTTTGTTATTTCTTGATTATTGTCAAAAGCAAGCTATAATTTTTCACAGGTTTTCTTTAGAAAAGTTTCCATCACGTTTTACCATACTTCTGCAGGTCAGTAAATGACATTTTTAGTGATTTTTTCCTTCCAATTTTTTTAAAGAATGGAAAGGGACTTATTCTCATCTTCAATGAAATATGGAAGCAATATTTTTTTGTACACCTGTTTGAGGTTTTGTAAAGCCACTTAATTCATTAGCAAAGACTTTAGGAGGTAAAAAATATCCCTTTAATTTCCCCGAAATTTTTTCAGTCATTGAAAACAGAATTATCTAGTCAACTTTTATCCCACCCGTAGGGATGCTCATTATTATTATTACGGATTTAAAAAAAGCCATGCTTAAAAGACACATTCTGGTAATCTGAACTTTTGTTAATCTGAACAGGTCCCAATTAGTTTAGATTAGTGAGGTTTTACTGTACGTATTTCTTTTGTGACTTTTTGTATATATGCTTTTAGTTTCATTCTTTTTATTTTAGAAGAATAAAAAAAAATCAAAAACTATTAAGAACTTTAAAGAACTGTGTGAACGTACAGAGAATTTATAAGTACATTCAGTTTATTAACTATATCCCTTTTTTTTTGTAAAAATAAAACTTGACACACTTTTGATTAAAAAATTACTATGTTCTTTTTTCTAAAATTTGACTGAAAAACCTGGAAGACTCTGGGAAATTTATTTATGAAAATCCTGAGCTTTTTATATTGGAAATGAAAAAGCTGGTACAGTGAGTCGATGCTACTCATTAGAATCACGGTATTGTTATCACTTTTGTAAAGTATGGAACAGACCAATATCATTCATAAGATGGGAAAAAATTCATTTATCGTATTCATCAGGACATTGGTTTATGTTATCAATTTTTTTTTCACAAACTTTTTTTATATTCTGAATCACTAAGGATGAACCAGACTCACTTTTTTCTTATAAGCAGAGTTGGCAGGTTTTTAACGACTTAAACCGTCGCGTCAAAAACCTTGAACAGTAAATTTCATTATAGAAATTCCTATTGAAAATAAATGCACTGATTGCATGTAATGTTTGAAATCACTATATTATACCAATAATAAATACTTAATATACTCATTGTAGGGTTCGTTTTCAATGAATAATTGCCACAATCATAAGCACTCTTTGCCACTTTTATATATAATATTTGATTTAATCATACTTTTTCACAATAAACATTATACTATTAACACGTCCTCCTCGCTTACAGCGAGCCCTTGAAATTACCTCCTGAGTCCACAGGAGCCACTCTCTAACTACTTGAAAACGCACCAAGCTTCTTTTCTCTTCGTCGAGGGCCTTTCTCCCCCCACCCACGCTTTCTACTCCCATCATGCCCCTTCCCAATGGGGGAAAACCTTACATTACCCCCTTCCTAAGCGTGAAATATGCATAACATATTTTACAAGACAATCTGATTACATGCAGTGATACTGATAATAGAAACTAGGATATGATCAAACAACACGATACTGATAGCAATAAATATTTACATGATTTGCAATAAGACGCAAGTAAACATTAATGTTCATTATTTCAGTTCACACAATTCATTCTGTTCGTAAATGTGATATCACGTCGGCGCTTACGTTGTCTGTCCCTGGCGTGTCCGCTTCCAGGTGTTGTGATGATGATCGGATAGTATGAGTTTTTGTTCTGCCCCTACTGATGGAGTAATTGAAACTCTGTCTGAGACTTCGTTCTTTCCTCTCAACTGGCAAGCCTCACATGCACACACGAAATTCCTTCATATCCTTGACAATCCCCTCCCAATAAAATGAGTACCAGATTCTGTCATTTGTTTCTTAGCACTCTTATATGTCCCTCAAAAGGAGTTTTACGGGCCCTTCGCAAAAAAACTTTTTTTTCCTTTTGGTAAAACCAACCCCCAACCCCTTTGTTGAAGAGCACAGCCCGCCGTATCCTCACTTACCCTTCGCTGCTGACTCCCATTCAGCAACCAGTGGGTCGCTTCTTTGAAATTCTTCTTGTGGGGTGAGGATGTGCTCTGTTTATGTTTTTTCCTCTCATCCACTCCATCTCTCCCACCCTGCTTTGCCTGCATTTCGTTGTTCGTTATATCTTTCTTGTTCACAGCTGCGATCTTTTGGGCCTTCACTTCCCCTTTGAGTAAGTCGATAATTTGTGGATGTAATATGGCCTCCTCACTTATGTGGGGTGTAATAGCGCACAAGATAGCTCTGTGGTGGACTACACTTGTTTTGTCCGTTACGGGAATGGCCAGATTGACGTGTCTCAAACCTGCCAAAATAGGCTTTCCGAATGCAGATTTCAAATATGTCTTTGCTTTAGACTCTGTCTTGTGGCGAAGGACCAAATCTTCTCTTAAGACAGAAATTTGGCAACCTGAATCAATCAATGCATTCACAATTTTTCCCTCAATGCTAACTTTCATTCTCTTCAATGCTGTGATAGATTGGATATATCCGAATCCTGTCTGATATCGTCACTGATACCGATTCCTGTTACTGAAAACGCTTCTGTATCTTGTATTACACTTTCCGTTTCTATCTGGTTGACTCTAGTATCCAAATTACCTGCTCTTCTATTACTCATGCTGACTCTGTTCTTATTTTCAGGACAGTTTCTTTTTACATGGAATCTTGACGAACAAATGAAACAACCTTCCTTTCGAAGTGGCTTCTGATCAGAATATTTCTTTCCATGGTCACGCTCACGAAAATATCTATTCTGTTGGTTATCATAACATCCTATGTCAGAAAAATTTTCTGAATGTGAACCGCTATTATTTGTCGCACTCGTGTAATTATCTACTTCTTTCGCAAGTTTGACTGCATCTAACCAACCGTCTGTTTCTTTCAACTGTATGTAGGTTCTGATGTTTGGGGACAGGCTTTCTTTAATTTTATCAACGATGACCAATTGCTTCAAATCCTCAAATGTGCTAACTTCCCTCGACTTGAGGTATAAATCTACAGCTGTTTCCACCCTGACCGCATATTGACTATACGTTTCCTCCGTTTTCCTTTTCATCGTATCTAGATTCTTTTTATGTTCAATGGGAGTGATTTGAAATTCCTTCAAAATCATCTCTTTGATTCTGTTGTAATCATCAAAATCGGGTTCTGCCTGCCTCATACTTATGCATGCATCCAGCCTTCCCCTTCAAAATGCATAGTATAATTTTCCCATGGTATTCCTCTGGGACCTCATACAACTTGAATATAGTCTCTGCTTGATGAAAGAAAAAAGGCCAATCCTCTATGTTTTCCATCACTTCTGGTATTACACCTTTCATTAAATTCAAATACCCAATAAAATCATTATTGCCACGTGTTCCACGTCTTTCATTATGTTTTATTCTCTCTACCTCTAATTCGTGGTTTCTTGCTTCTCGCTCTGTTCTTTCATCGATAATACTATTTAGTAATTCTTTCACAAATTCTGGTTCATAATGAGGGCTTTTCATGATTAGCTCTTTCAAATCCCCAACCTTTGCGTCTTTGGGGACTTCCGCCCGTAGCTCGTCTGCTAAAACCAGCAGGTCCTCTTTTCGTCCCATGGCAAAGACGGCCATTTTTAATTTTTTTTTTCTTTTTAAAATCAGTATCGAATGAAATTACGGTACGAAAATAGTTCGGTTTCGCCTTGCAAACAAAAAAAATGTGACCGCTCACCTCAGTAGAGGCGAAAGTCTTGATGCTCATTCTTTTCTGCCGATGGCCGAGCTTTCACATAAATATTCCGATGTCTTGAGACAATGGTCACCACCCAATGTGTGATCAGCTACGCCAAGTGATCAGTCCTGATTCTTCTATTTTGTCAACCGCTTAACGATGATTTATTCCTGCGATCACCTTCGCACAAAATAGTCAGTTTCCATTCAGTATAGTTCTACTGACCGCACTGCTGACACCACTATGTAGGGTTCGTTTTCAATGAATAATTGCCACAATCATAAGCACTCTTTGCCACTTTTATATATAATATTTGGTTTAATCATACTTTTTCACAATAAACATTATACTATTAACACGTCCTCCTCGCTTACAACGAGCCCTTGAAATTACCTCCTGAGTCCACAGGAGCCACTCTCTAACTACTTGAAAACACACCAAGCTTCTTTTCTCTTCGTCGAGGGCCTTTCTCTCCCCACCCACGCTTTCTACTCCCATCATGCTCCTTCCCAATGGGGGAAAACCTTACACTCATTATAAATAATTTTATACTCTCTTCAGAATAATTTTAAGCAACATTATTGTCATTATAATCTACAGCTCTATTTTTCAAACCAATATGTGTAAATAATGATTTTTATTATTATTAAATTATGTTGAAAATTTCAGGCATTTAAAACAATATTCTTACTGGAAATAACATTGCAACTAAATATAAATTAAAGGCCTCAGCAACATGAAAATCATATGGCTCTGAATTGGGCAGCATGACAAAACTAACAAATGCTGATTGGATGTGAAAGCTGAAACTACTCCCCCCCCCCCATCACCTATGTGTGATGGGGGGGACATCATATTATGATGTATAATAAATTGATATTTTTTTTTTCAAACTGTAATCTGCCTAAAAAATGTTTATGGTTTTTCAACATACCTATATACTGACCAACTGACCACATTCACAGTTCCTCTGCCGGAAGACGTTCACAAGGGAATCTAAGGCACATGTCATACATTAAAAAAATTATCGTCATTTGTGATGCACATTGGACAGTTCCATTTTAACTCCTCACATATTGAGGATACAGAATCATGAAGCTATAAAATTCTTTAATCATGGATTTTTGTATTACCCAAACAAATTTCTATGAATATGCGAGAAGGAAAAAAAATCAGAAACATTTTCTATGAAAAAAAGGTGTGCATATGAAACTTTCTTTTTAATTATTCTTTATGGCTCTGCATAAATGACTAATTTACTTTGGAAACTTTTAGGCTAGTCCATTTCAGAAGCCTTGCACTGATCTGGAAGCATCTGACAAGTGTAGCAAAACAATAATAGAAACACTAGAGAAAAAATTGAAAGAAGTTGCAGCTGAATTAGAAGAAAAGGCATCTATCCTAATAGAATATGAATCAGAAATCTTGGCTCTTAAGAAAACCATTGAGCTGCTTCAGCAGGTAAGTTTTGACTTTAAAGCATATGAGAATTTCTTTCTGATTATTTTAAATATAGCTTTATTGTCTGCATTGATTTAAAATTTTTTTTGTCTGTTGTGTGGTAAAAAATCAGTGATATCACTGGTACATTATAGCTTGTCAAATACTAAAATTAAAAAAATATATATTTGTAAGAGTTTAATTCACAAGCTCTGTGTTAATGTTCAGCAGTGGTTAAAAAAAGTGAACAGAATGCTCAGTTTCATTGTCAAAAAAGTTTCTTCACGCTCTTCCAAAGTGATCCGTCTGCTTTTCTGGGGCTTAGTTCATTTAGGATTGGAGTATGCCATCAGGTTTTGGAGACCATAATTACAGAGAGGGACATTAGTTTGGTCGAGGGGATGTAGAGAAGAGTCACACATGCTGTCGATGACACACAGGCTTAAGCCTTGAAGAAAGATGAGAATTTTTTGAAAATGTTTTTTACATTGGAAGAGCTCAGATATCGAGGGATATGATTGAAGTGTTTAAAATTTTCAACAGGATGGATAAAATGAACCATGAGTAAAATGACAATTACTACATCGTCAATCAACTGCTCCTACAAGGGCACACCGGTATCGATTGGTAAGGGACAATTCTTAGTTGTGGTGTCGCAGAGAATTTTTCTCTAATAGTGTTCTGAATAAATGGAATAGCTTGCCTCTGGGGATTGTAAATTCTAACACAATTGACATGTTTAAAAAGAAATATGACAAACATATTGAGATAAATCAAGGAGCTGTCAATACTTAAAATAAGACAACCATAATTTTTTTATTGGCAGTATGTATATTTATATTTTGTCATAATTATTGGTGTGATATGGAAAGCAAGATTTTCTTTTAATGATACAGTTTACTATCATGCTAAAAAAACCACTGTCATAAAAAATGGTTATAAAAACAATTGATAAAACAAATCTACACACCCCTAGAGTGTCATGATGTGTGTAAACAGTAGCTTCTTTGATGATACCAAAGATAAGTGTGAGGTACACTTCAAAAAATCCACAAGCAGATCAAAAAAAATTAAGCTAAAAATATCCTCAAATTGTCTGCAAATGTCATTCCATTTTTGTTTTTGTCCATCTGGTGGTTTAAAGTTAATAAAATCTGTATAATTAATATTGGTCACATAAAATTAAGTCACTTGCTCATGACACTGATGTGGATATGTGACATATTCAATTTTGCTATCTTTTATTTAACATTTGGCAATAAATAATATTCTTTCTCAAAATTTTATTTTTTATGTGTACTATAGTTTTAAAGAGAGTTTCAGACAGTTTTTTGAACAGTAGGATCAAACCATAGTATATATTTACCAAGCTTTTTACAGTGCAGTCCAAAACTTTGCCAATCCAGTCTTACAGATTTTGGACCGCTAAAGAGAGTTTGGAAATGTTATAGGCAGTTTTTATAGTGTATTAGTATAATCAAAGAAAAGTGTATTTGTTTTCATATGGTCATATTTTGGCACTTAAGGACAGGTTTTGATTAATTTTATGACAGTTAACGGCAGTTTCAAAATTCAGATATCCTTCCATAATGGCAGTTTTTCATGCTTTTAAAGTTCTTTTTTTTTTGACAAATTTGAATTTTGATAATTTTTTTTAGAAGTTTTGAGGTTTTGGACGGTTTAAGACAGTGAAATACATGCTTCCTGACCAAAACCCAAACCCCTGCTGCTCAGAATAATTGGACATCAGCTCTCCATGTCCCTTGAACAAAGGTTGCTTCAGCACCTTGGTCTTCACTAAATAAAAATATACAAATACAAAGGCCACAACAAAATGCCCAACGAGGTGGCTGAAAAAAGATGCCCATAAAAATATGAATGTTGAATATACATATCTAAACTTTATCAAAAACACCACAACCCAATAAGAAGAGATATAAAAACCACAAGCAGATAAAACAACTGTCCAAATCTTAAATCAGTCAGAAAATCTGTAAATACAGTCAGCACTCAATATAATAACCCCCTTCATCCTATCAAAAACTGGCATTATACTGGAAGGATTGTTATTTTATTTATTTATTCAGTACTGATTGGTCGAGGCCTATGCAAGGGAATGCAGTGGTAAAGTTTGACAAAAGAGACGGTTGATGTTACATAGGAAATTGGAAACTGTTTTACAATAAAAAATGTTTGGTGTAGGTTGTTCCAGTCAGTTATTGTTTGAGGAAAGAAACTAAATTTGAAACAATCTGTGGATGCAAAGATGGGTTTAAATTTTTGTGAATGGTTAATTCTTTTTGAAAAGTATTAAGCTGGAGTTAGAAAATTTGAAGTGTCGATATGAAAATGGCCATGAACTAGAAAAGGAAAGTTAATTAAAAAATATGTCTACAGGTGGAAAGTGGTTGAATATTGAGTTGGCACTTGAGTTCAGTAACGGAGATGGAGGATAACCAACAGTTTCAAATGAAGCGAGCTGATTTATTTTGAATACATTCTAGTTCGTCTATATTGGAGAGAGTATGAGGATCCCAGATTTCGCAGGCATGAGAGTTTGAAAGCAGAGATGTCTGATGTGATGCGTGGAGTTTTTAAGATTTTGACGAAGGAAGAAGAGTTTTTTGGAGACACTTATGAAAGACGTAATCAACATGGAGGTTGCTAGAAATAATTACACCCAGATATTTATAATCAGGGTTCGTGAATTGCTTAAAAACTCCTTAAAAGTCATTAATTTTCATTTCGTTTTTAAGGAGCCTTAAAATCCTTCCAGCTTTTCCTAAAAAAATGATTTTTCTCCCACCCTGTGAATAGTTGATGATGAGTAGTACTTGATGTTGAAATAAGGTCCCTGAAAAAAAGACGGTGGGGGGAAATATTTCTTTATAGGGATTTCAAGGCTACCCAGTAGAGGGTGGGAACAGCTCTGTCGACGACCAGCACAGCTAAGAGATAATGACACTTGATTGGTTGGAATACAGTGTCCAGACCCGCTTCTGATATGCTGAGAGAAATGGGAAAAGAAGATTGCTGCGTTGTCGAAAAAATTGACAATCAAATCGAAATAAAAAAGTTAGCTAAGTTCTAAACATCATCCCTGCCAGAGAGTGATGCTACTACCAGTAGGAACTCTGCGCCAAAATTGACATCTTGCTATATAGTGTATTTTTGTATTTTTCTGCATCAAATACTGTTTGTTGTGTTTTTGTGTGTGTACTTGGAAATTCCTCGAAATACTTTTATACCTTGCCTTGTATGTGTCATAGCGGAGAAATATAAGTATTTCTCTATATGTATATACAATGACGCTCTCAACGCATTACATTCCCAGACTTTAGGAAAAGGGCACAAAAAAGAAAAGTTTTGTTTCCGTGTGCCACGAAACAATTCTTGCCCAGAGAACATGTTTTATTCCTTCTTACTTCAGCACCACCCCCTTCCCCCCGTCTTCCATAGTCGCACTTTGAATTATCCAAGAAAATGATTTTGACCTCTCCAAAATTTTAAAGGGTATTTGAAAAAAAAATTAATATATATTATCATTAAAATTTTTTATTTTTTTAAGCAGTATTTTATTTTATGAAAAACAGAATAAAAATTATGCAAAATTTGAAAGAATATTTTCAGTCCTCTACAAAATTTGGAGGATTGAAATTGAATTTAGATCCGTATTGGATTTTACCAGCAAGTTCCCACTCTCGATTTTGTCCTCGAAATTTGGATTGTGGTAAACGCAGCTCCTTATTCAAATTATCGGCCCCTCATCAGGCTTTTCATCGTGAAACCCGATCATATCTTTGTGCAGCTAAAGATGGTTTACTCTAGTCCAGTGTTTCTCAACCACCAACCGTGGTTTCCGTTTTCAAGAAAAGAAAAATCCACTGCAAGCAGCAAAAATTACTATGGTTTATCGCCATTGCGCCAAATCTTGATGTTTCGTGGGAAAAAAATTCATTTCATGAATAAAAGAGCTAGCCATCGAATTACAAGTTAATTTGTAAATTTCGCCAAATAACGAGTGTTATTAGAAATGCCCTCTCCACTTGTCAATACAAGATTCATTGAGAGACTGGTTATTAATAATAACCAGTCTCTCAATCATTGGGGTTCCATCTCTGTCGGCGTTCGAGTCCCCGTGGGGGCAGTGATGACTTTTCTTCCTTGTAATCTTCATCTCCACAAATAACCAGTTGCTCAATGAATCTTGTATTAACGAGTGTTAAATTGCCAATGTTTCCAAATAATGAGTTCTAAATCGCCAGACATCGTGTTGTATATCCTGAAATTTGCTCCCATTTTGCCAAAATTTGTTTCTGAGTATAACTGAAAAACAAGAAGGAAAATTGAAAAACTTAATTTTAAAGAATGTGTGTATGTGTTGATCCACTGCAAATATAAATAATTTTGTAAGAAAAATCTGTCAGCTGTGGTTTTTTATTTTGAATAAATGGGGGAGGGGGAATGAATATAACTTTTAGAATTTTTGTAATTTATGTGATGCTGTTATGAGTTATATTTTTGACCAAAATTTGAAGGTTTTAGAACACTTTGGTGACAACAGAAAAGTATGTATGTAGATTGGTTATTTTATGAATTCTTATGATGCTGGGTAACAAATCAACAGTTGTAATTTTTAAACGACTTCTACGTCTACATTTTTGGGAAGAGGAAAAATTTGTTTGGCAAATTAAAAAAATATATATATATAAATTTGCATGTGTGCCCGCTTTTTTTTAGCTGTTGATGAAATTAGGAAGATCGTTTATATAAATAAAAAATAATGATAAGAGAACTGAACCCTGGGCCGTGCCAGACTTGGAGAAATGGGGAGTTCTGGCCCTTGAAGGAGACAAACTGACTGCGGTTGGTAAGGAAGGCTTCCACCCATTTAAGCAGTTGAACACATAGGCCAAGATTTTGGAGTTTAAGAAATTTATTGTGGGACACCCTGTCAAAAGCTTTAGAGAAATCCAAGAAAATTATATGTTTGGATGTTTTTGTCGATACTACTTGATAAATCATGTATGAAAAGAGCTAATTGGGTAGTTACTGATAAAGATGATAGAAAGCCATGTTGATTAGGGGAAAAAGTTTATTGAATCAAGGTGTAAGCAGATTTCCTTGGCAACTATGTGCTCAAAAAGTTTGCAGCATGTACTCAAAAAGTTTGCAGCATGTACAGGTGATAGCGACTTGTCTGAAATTAAGGGGATTTGAAAGAGAACAATTTATATATATATATGAATTTTGGGATAATCTTATTAATTTTCCAGTCAGAGAGCAAATTAGATAAGTTTAATGATATGTTGAAGATAATTAAAAGGTAATTAGAAATTTCATCAGTGCAAAATTTCAGAGTATGATTTGGAATCCTATCGGGACCAATGGAGTGGGGTTTCACTTTTTTAAAAGATTCGGGAGACCTACTTTAGTGAAGAAGATAGGACACGAATTGAATAATGAATCGAAATAAGGAGTACTGAGAGGGAGTGGGGGTCCGAGTAAAAAATAAAAGAAAAAGCCCGATTAAAGTCTGTGATGTTATCAAGGGGAGAATTCAGGTCAATGGTATTAATTTTAAGGGAAGAAAGGCCAACTGATTTAGGGCAAAAAAAATTTCAAAATTTTTGAGGGGGTTAGTTTTAAGTTATTGAGGCAAGGAGTTAGGTAATTTGTTTTTCGGTGAGAGATGAGATCTTTAAAGTTACGTGTGGAGACAGAGATCTTATTTCTGAGAGAAAGGGAGTTATTGAATTTGAGTTTGGAGACATTTTGGGGAATTTTCCATTTTAAATGGATATCACGATTGATCCAGGGGTTAAAGAGACATTTAGAAGAGGTATTTTTGATGGGATCAGAGGCTTTGCATTTTTCTGTAATCGCTTTGAATTTACTCCAGAGAATATGAATATCATTTAAGGGAGACGATGAAATAAAATCCGGGAAATGGGTGTCCTTGTTAAAATTGAGTTTTGCAGCGTGTTTAAAGGAAGAGAGAGAGTGATGGAGGGAAAAATTTACAAAGGGCATTTTGTGGTTGAAAATGCCATCAAAAACAGAAATCGGAAACCAGGATTTTGTTTGAAACAGCAATTAGATCTAATGTAGAGCTAGAGTGGGTTGAGATTCTTGTTGGTTCTAGAATAAAATCAGAAAAATCTCATACAAACTAAGAAGTCAAGGGTTTGACTTCTTAGTTTGAACGAGATTAAACTTCATAAAAAGAAAAAGAACTCTATTATTAATATAGTTGTTACCCGAGAGGAACTGCATTTTGTGCCAGTCAATTGTGAGTAGGTTTCAGCCACCGGCTATGATTAAGAGGTGTGAATTATAAAATCTCTCTAAAATTGATTCCAATTCTATGGAACGGGGGGGGGGGGGTAAATAAAGAGAAAATATATTGTGATAGGAGTACAGCTTGGACAATGCCACTCTGTACTAACGATTTCAAGATTTTTGTTCAAAGAAATTTCAAGAAGTGGGATGGAGCTATTAAAGACGAGGACAACGTCTCCTCCCAGGGAGTTTCTATCTTTACAAAACTCAAGGTAATTAGGTGGTAAGAATTTGGAATTGTTGATATTACTATGTAACTAGGTTTCAGTGACAGCAAGAAAATTGGTATTATGAACTAACAATATGGATTTGAAAGAATGAATTTTATTAGTAATAATAAAATTTTTAAAAAAAAACTTCTTATATTAAGTTCTGATTTTGGAAGGGTTTTTTTGAGGTGCTTCTACAAGGGAATTTGAAGGAGCCTAAAGGGATGGTGAAGGAAGATTTAGGGGAGTTAGAGAGGGTGGAGTAGGACAACAATAAGATAGAAAAATCAAGAAAATATCATTAGTGTTGGGATACCAAATGTATTTAGTGTTGTTGATAAAGGCAAAGTTATGAAATAGTTTAACTTTCAAACCACTATCACCGAATTTTTGGGAAGCCCTCCCCTCCCAATCTGTCCCGCAGGCGAGAAATCCTCAGAGATGAAAATGCCACTTTTTTTAATTTGAAGGTGCTTTTAGGGATTTCGGTTTTGACTTTGAATTTATTAAATTTATTTATTGAGAGCCTAGATCTGACATCTTTTTTAGAACCAAGTCTGTGGCAATGGTCAATATTGGAAGGAGAAATTATGATTGGAGCAGTATTTGAATATTTTTGTTTCAAGCGTCGAGGGGGTTTCTAAGTCCAAGGAATCCTCTGGGATGCCACAAAAAATTAAGTTGGCATGATGGGAGCGGTCCTCGAGATCAATTACTTTGCTGACAAGGGAAGATATGAATTCAGAGAAGAGAAGTCTGATGAAAGATCGGAAACCTGTTTTTAGAGATCTTCGATGGGGAAAAATTTCTCTTCAATTGCACTTAATCGTTGAGATAAACAGTTTAGTTGGATGCTGAAAGAGTCCAGTTTTTATAAGAGCAGTGTCAGCTTATTGAGAATAGCCATTTGAGTATCTTGTATATTATGCTGGATGGAAGAATCGAAATTATCGGGTGCTTTGGCTGCCTCAGAAAGGGAATTGGATCTGGTTTGTATTAGAGAAGTTGTGAGAGAGCGGGTAGCTTTAGGACCAGGTTTGAACTTGATATCTCCAGAAAGCAAGAAAAGAAGGAACAGGTGGGAAGTGGGAAAGAGCGGAGAAAAATGCAGTGATGGAAAAACCTCTGGGATCACCTGAAAAATATTGACAGCAAAAGTGTAAAATAAAAATTTTTAAATACAGTATAGATTATATATAGAAAAATGACTATATATATATATATATATATAACCGCATACAACGTTGTACAGTAGAGAGATGAATTTATACAAGCAGAAAACGAGTGCGAGGAGGCATGTCGGTTAGCGAGTAGGGGAGATGACATCGGAACAAAATTCTTGACTCAAAGTGAGGAAGAAAATACCCAAAACGCGATGATAATCCCGTAACATTCTTTCGCAATAGTGAAAATTTTATTTTTAAAAAGTTATATCAAAAGTAAAACATATATGATAGTTGTTCTATGAAAACACTAGGACTTATCCTACTGATTTTTCTAATAGAGTGGTCACTGTAATGTTGGGTCATTATAATGAGCATTGACTGTATCTGAAAGAGTGATCTGATTTTTGTCTCAGGTGTTTAGCCCCTTTTCTCAAGTTGTTGATTTAAAGCTGATAAATTAATATATGATTTTTGAGGCGCAAGTTTAGGGCAGTCCAAAACCTAGCCGATCGTGATTCTGAGTAACATCACTGTAAAAGATGTTATTGATAAAGTCTGTTGAGTAAAATAGAAACTTCAGTGCCGATTCGTTATGCAATTTATTATATGATAGGGTTTCCAGCATCCTGAAAAATTCTGTGAAGGGAAAACATTTAAAATTTTAAATTATATTTCTTTCTTCAGCAGTTTTAGTCTGGGAAATGATCAGGCAGATTTTGCTGAGAACCCTCCATCAGTTATAATCTTAGTTTGAATAATTTTGTGATAGAAAACAACCCCAATTTCCCAGAGAAATGCTACTAGGTAAACGTATGGATTAGTAGCAGTAGTCCAAAACAACATTAATTTCCTTTTGATCAACATAAATGGAGAGAGAATTCACATGTGAAAAAAAAAAATCAGTTGACCCTGTAAAATGTTTATAGAAAATTCAATGCCGAAGAAGTCTGTCGCATTAGCAGACAAAAATTTTAGCTATCTCACTATACAGTCATACCTTGACTAGCAAAGGTAAGGCGCTCCAGAATCACATTTGTTAGGTAAAATGTGATTTTCTCACAGGTTTCTATGGAAAATTGTTGAATTTGTTCTAGCTGCCCAAAATTTCAAAGTAACTTTTATAAAATATTTAAGAAGCACTATAGAAAATGCCCAGAGGTTGAGATAAACAGATTTCCAATATGATGAAGGAAGTGTGTGATATAGTTCACTCTTTTCTCTTTCACACACATGCAGATGGAAAAAATAAGTTCCTAGAACGTCCAGACTGCTCCCTTTGGTATCAAGAGTTTTACTGTATGCACTGAAACCATTCAAATCTGAGGCTTTTTTTTCTTTTTTAAAAATTCATTTTTCATTAAATGGCTTGAAATCTTTCTAGAAAATAGAGGTGTATCTGTAAAGTGAATTAGAAATGGACAAATAATCTAGCTTGAGTGACAGTTGTTCATTTGATTCATTTTGGTATTTGATTGACATGAAAGTTTATCTCATGATGTGGCTGTTTTATGTTAGCAGGTGTGTGTTTCCATATCAACTAAAATGTTTGTTAGCAGAATCTGTATTCATTAGCCGAGGCAGGAAAACCTCGAAAAAAATCTTAATTGGCCAAAAAATTAGTGTTCATTAGCAAAGGTATCACCGCACAGCTTTTTGATGAGGTATTTGAAGAATTTTTCAGTTGCCCTAGTAACTTCAACAGTGAAAGCCTTCATGTATTGATGATTTTGGTAATATATATATTTCTATCTATCTATCTCTCTCTCTCTCTCTCCCCCCCCCCAGCTAGATGCTTTATCAGCCGGAGGAAGCATACGTTTTGCCCCCCTTCCCCCATAATGTTGAAGGTGAGATTTAAGGGTGAAATTTGTGCCCCTTCTGGTCTAGCAACTGGGGCACCAGACCCACCTGCTCCTCTTTAGTAGGGGTTACTTGTGTTTAACTCAAAAGTTATATGAAGGTTTCCCACACAAGTTTTGTTTTTCTTTTTTCAGTTTTATAGTCCCTGGCTTTTTTAAAAAAATACTTAATACTAATATTACTAATACTAAACATTAATATTTTTTAAAATACTAATATTACCATTGTTGTGAAAATTAGAATAATAAAATTGGTTTTACAGAAAAATAGCGAATTGCAAGTATCATCATGCAAAGTGGAGGATCAAAAGCTTAAGATTGAGGAGCAATCTGAATTGGAGCAGTTGCAAGTTGAAGTTGGAGATAAAGACAGCAAGATTGCTAAGAGTGGAGCTGAAATAATCCAACTTAATGAAATACTTACTAAGCAAGTTGAGGTTTGTTAATTTACTTACATTAGTAAGAGTGCTTATTGAATTTTCTTGTGCACATAAACTGCAATATTGGTGAGATGTTATACAAATACAACACCACAACAGACAAAATTCCCAACAAGGTGGCTGAGAAAAAGATGCCCATAACAAATATGGATGTTATATATTCCAAAAACGCAGCAACCCAATTAAAAATGCAATTATAAGCAATATATATACATGATAAAATATTATATGATGTCCATAAAGAATACTTATGGCTGTCCCATTCTAAGTATGAATAGCCTCTCAAATTACCCCAACGTATCTATCACATTTCTTTTTAAACGTGTCAATTGTGTTAGAATTTACCACCAATGTTCCATAAATGGAACATAGTTTTTATTTATAAAAATATCAGATCAAAATTGATTCAAACATTTCAGGTTTTTTATGAGAGCTTTTCAATGAGAGTTCAAAGTATTTTTCGAAATAAATTCGGAAACTTCAGGTTGATATAAACATTTTTGACAGAATTTTGAAATTTGACATTTTTGGGGCATTTTTTCCCCATTTCGATTAAAATTTGCCAAAATTTCAATTTTGAAGTAAATTGAAAATTATTTTGTGTGTTTTTACCACTTAATATATTAATCAAAGTAAATCAATTAGTTTCTTTGTACTATTAAACATTAAAGAGCTACACGCATTCAAAAATTCATGTGCCATTTATGAAACATTGGCCTTTCAAGAGAGCAGGATTCTAGGGATATCTAATGTGCAGTGCGCTGCTTCAATTTTCCCTTTCGAACCCCAGAATGGTTGTCATCGTTCGACATGTGTATAGGGGCTAATTCTACGTAATATTACAGAGGAATGTGCTTTCTGGGATGGATTGTTTATATTGGATGAGTATTTTTTTATTCTTGCATTCTTAGAAATGTATGTTTTTGCGAACTTCAGACTAATCAAACTGAATTCAACAATCCTAGATAGTCTTGTTGTGTTCAGCTGAGTGTGACCATATCAAAAAGATATCTTACATTAGAAGAAGCTGTAAGATATATAGAAACTCTTTCAGCTTCCGAATTAGAGAACGCAGATGTATGCCAATTACGTGCTAATGAAAATGGGAAGATGATATTGTTGAAAATGATTTAGTATCAACGGTTCCAACTGTATGTGAAATGCTAGGTAATTTTGCAACAACGAGAATGAGGTGTTAAAAAACTCCTGAAATGTTTTCTTCAAAAGATGTAGGGCAGAAAAAAAGAGCAAAACGTAATTACAACAGTTTTCAGCAAACCAAAAAAACTATTGCATGGGATAAAAAAAAATTGTTTCTAGAATCCGATCAAAACCTTGGCTCTGGTTGAAAATTTGAATTTGGAAAGATTTGCCATTATGGAACGTTACTTAATTAAGAGTTGTAAGAAGCGGATCTTATTTCGCATTTGGAATTCTGAAGAGAAGTGACAATGGACCTTCTATGAACGAAGGAGGAGTTTATTATTTATCCAGGTCCACATTGTCAACTGAAAAAAAGATGTCGGGTCATTTGATGGCCCTTATATTGTATCTGCGACACAAGGACAGTGTGCGGTTTGCCAAAAAAACACTATAAATGCTACCAATGTGACAAACGGGTCCATCAAATATATGTTTTCCTTCTTTTATCATGGACATTAGGAAAAATTTTGCATTTTCCGTACTCATTTTTATGTTAAGAAAACCAGTATGTGTTGTGAATTTGAATTTGTAGTAAAAAATAGAAAATTTCGTGTGATAACTGTGTACTTCAGAAGCAAATAATCGTGAGAATATAGGCAATACCAGTTTCTACTCTCACCTCTCTCCAAGTGCCAATTTTCCATAAATGGAACATCATGAAAAACAGAAAAAAAAAAAAAGTTTTCTTCGAATTTCAAAGTTGATCTATGTGTAGGCATGCAAAAGAACCTCAAATTCCACATTTCAAAACAATAAGTGACTTTGTTCAAAGTTCTGCCTTTAAACAGTTAAAGAAACACTCAAACATTGCTGTGTATCCTTACCTTCATCTCAATTTTCATAAATAAGATAGTTTAGGATTTAAGCAGTAATTTCCTTACCATTGAAAAGAAAATTTACTTTTACTAAAGAGACTGCCATCAGTTAATATAGAGGTATGTATAAATGAGAATAAGTCGCAATAATAAGGGCAACACAGGTGTTGCCTTGATCGGACGTGTTTTTTAGGTAGTCCAATGTCTTCCGGATTTTTTGTGATAAAATACATATTTTAAATAATTTTCGATAGTTTTTTAATCAGATTTATATGGTATTGAAATGTACTAGATGCCCTCAAACGAATTTACCATTGGAACATAAATATATGTGAAAATAGTGTGTGTGATATCCATATGAAGTGGAAAATATAACAAAGTCTGTCTGTATACATTCGAAAGCATCGGATTTGAGTCCTACTTGTAAAATAGTGATTGTGTGCAGAGTGGAGAGCCATCAAAGATAGTAAACATGGCACAGAGATGTCAAAGGTGCAGTGGAGTCATTTTTGATAGAACTGAGGTTTTTGAGTGTTCCGGTACGTGTGAGAGCTTATTTCATCCGAAGTGTGTAGATGTGGCTGAGGAAAAATGTTCAGGAAAATGCCTAAGGAAAAGAAAATGGGATGGAAATGTCAAGACTGCAGTTCGACACAGACCCACGACATCGATTATTTAAGTAAATTGTTCAGTGAATTTAGGGATGAAATCAGGATTATGCTACAAATGAATATAGGCTTGCTATTGTTGATCTTAAAAAATCAATAGATTTCAGCAACGGTTCTATAGAGGAACTCCAGAAGCAAACGAAATCCCAACAAGACCCGCTAAAAGATCTAATAAATCAAAATCAACTCCTCAAACACAGTCAACGTGTACAGAAAGCTAAGATCGAAACACTGGAGATGCAGATTGAGGAGTTACAGCTACGATCCAGAGAGACAAACATCGAGATCAGGGATCTGCCAGAGGAAAAAATGAGGATATTCACCAGTTGGTAGAAAAAATTGGCAGGAAACTGGGAATGTATTGTGAAGGCGACATTATCAAGATGCATAGAGTCCCCACAAGTGATAGATGTAAAATCAGACCTGTTATTGTGAGATTTAAGGATGTTTCTATCCGTGACAGGTGGCTATCAAAAAACAAACAGTGTAAATGAATCGATGCAAGTGAAGTAAGTGAAAAATTTCCAGAATCAAAAATCTTCATAAATGAACACTTGACTCCAAATGTAAAACATCTGCATTATCTTGCTAGACAGTTCAAATCACAAAATAACTATAAGTACGCATGGGTAAAGGACGGTAAGGTGTTTCTGCGACAAAGTGATGGGGGAAAAGTGTATAGAATAAAATTAACAACTGATTTGGGCAAACTGCCAACCATAAAAAATGTTCCAAGATGAAATCGAAGAAAATGTGAGTGTTCCAGAGACTCCTTACCTAGAAAACTGGTCTGACCTATAGTCCGTTTCAGGGTGGTTCCCAACTTCAAGGCGCAAATGCGAGCCGATCTTCCCGTTAAAAAGTCTCGCCACAGAGAGCACCAGTCTTACAAACAGTACAAATATTCAGTCACTACACATCACTCAGTTCACTTCTGAGATATAGATGGCAGCACTGAAAAATCATAC
The DNA here is from genome assembly GCF_987345545.1 of Pholcus phalangioides. Lineage (NCBI taxonomy): Eukaryota > Metazoa > Arthropoda > Arachnida > Araneae > Pholcidae > Pholcus > Pholcus phalangioides. Next base: position 2,444,469 of record NW_028301608.1, on the reverse strand, counting down.
ACAACACTAGATACGCACTCAGACTGTTAGGTACACGCACTTACACTTCCGGCACAACTCACTAGGTAGTAAATTGCCTATGGCAATAGACCTGAGTTGTGCTCGGTTTGGAAAAAAAAAAAGTCCGTTTCAGGTTAACTTTGCAGTGAAGGGGAAGCTACGAGGGAACCGCATCACTCGTTGCTATGGGAACGAAAGCCTCTTAACCAATGTATCAATGCGCGGCCTCGGTAAGGTATGGCAGATTCTCGCCAATCTCACTGAGAAAAATATTTTTTACGTGTAACGTAATTGCACAGTTAAATTAGTAATAATTATAGAATTAAAAGAAAACCATTGCCGATACTTTCAGAAATTAAAGTGAGGTTTTTGAAATCATTTGTTTTGTTTTTTGATTAGAAAGTGTTTTAAAATTTAGAAAAAATAATTATCTTCTATCAGCGTGTCACTTACTCTTCATTGATGGGTCGTAAGTAACACTAAAAATATCAAAAAACAGTCATGTTTTTGCAATATTTCCCTTCCCTCAGCTGAAATTTATTTACAAAAAAAAATCCAAACAATATTATGAAAGCAACGTATAATTTTAAAATACTGTATATTAACCATGGCTCTCAAAAACTTGGCGATTTTTAATTTTTTTCTTCAATTTTTTGCCGCTGTGGTGGTCGAGTGGTTATAGTGCCAGACTCGTGATGCGAGGATCCGGGTTCGAACCCCACAGTGGTGGTCGGCTGAAGTTGGTTTTCTGTGGTTCCCAACTTCAAGGCGCAAATGCGAACCGATCTCCCCGTTAAAAAGTCTCGCCACAGAGAGCAACAGTCCTACAACGGTAAATCATTCAACCATAACACTTCACTCATAGTTAGTAAAACTGGGGGCAGATGACAGCACTACACATAACAAACATTACACAGAAAACAAAAAACTTTACGTCAGGTTGCACTACACGTACACGCACATTCCCGCATGTATCGATTCGTTGGGGGGTTCCGCGGGGGGGGGGGTGGTGTAGCAGTAGTAGGTAGGGGCTCGGGGATCCATGATGCAGCCACCTCGTTGGGCAATTTGCCTGTTGTGGCGTTGTATTTGTATTTAAATGGGAAAAATTAACGTTAAATAAAATTGAGAAGAAGCAGATTAACTCTGTTTTCACGTGTAAATGCAGGAATAGCACCAAATAATAATAATGATACGGAAAAGTTTAGAATTTTTCTACTCACTTTTCTTGCCGAAATTTTCGTCGCTCGACCGAACCGTCCCTTCCCCCGAACGGTATACGTCGATGCCACTTGTTTTCACGACAGCTTTAGTCTTTTGTTACGATTGATGTGGTACTCATGGTTATTATGGATGATTCTTATGGGTCTTCTTCTATGGGTCTTCTTCAGGATACGATACTTTTTTGAGAAATAGATCTGATAGGAAAGGGGGTGGAGTGTTGATATACGTGAAATCATGTTTGAAGGCTAGAGAGTGTAACGTGCAGAGAAGTGATATTGAAACCATATGGGTTGAACTTATTGAGCAAAAGACGTCATAAGCTTATTGTTGGGGTTTGTTACAATCCACCGAATAGGGATCAAAACTACATTGCCAAAATGCATGATGAAATTTCCTACATGTGTAAGCGAAAGAGGGTTCTCATACTGGGGGATTTCAATTACCCGGGTATTGATTGGGAGAACCTTTCATCTGGAAATCAGTATGAAAGAGAGTTTCTTAAGTTGGTGCTCGAAAAGCTTTTGTATCAGCATGTATCAGAAGCCACTAGGGGTACTGCTATTTTGGATTTAGTTCTTACTAGTTCTGAGGATCTAGTTGAACATGTTTCGGTGGGGGAAGAGTTTTCTTCCAGTGATCATCGTATCGTCAGATTTCACTGTAACTTTTCCTCGGGTAAGGTTGATAACAAAAGACTGGTTCCTTGTTTTCGGAGAACTAACTTTGATGTTTTGCGAAGAAGGTTAGCGGAAGTTTTCAAAGACCGGTTGGAATCAGTAGGGGGTGGTAAGTCAATGGGAAGAATTTAGTACAAAGCTGTCCTCTGTTTTGCACGACGTCATACCCTTTGTTCGAAAAAAGCGTGTTTGTACATCACACCCTCTATGGTTCACGGATAGCGTGCGGAACCTTTATCTTGAAAAGAAAAGAGCATTCAGAGAGTATAAAAGTGGACGAGGTGACCTATCATTGTTTACTGATAAAAGAAGACTGTTGAAGAAAGCGATAAGGGATAGTAAAAAGCAAGTTGAATCTAGGTTGGCAGATAACATTGGCTCTGACCCAAAATCATTTTTTCGATACGTCAATAATGGATGTAAGGGGACAGTTGGCCCCCTCTCGATAGGAGGCTCAAAAGTAGAGAGCAATGTAGGCATGTGTAGTGCTTTCAATGACTTTTTCGCGTCGGTTTTTAATGGAGATAATGATATTCGATATACGGGTGTTGCATGGGGTAATAAAACGCTCAACGATATTCAAGTGGAAGACGTGGAGGTCCTAAATCTTCTAAGAAATGTATGTGCAAGCAAAGCACCAGGACCAGATGATATCTATCCCAGGGTTCTCAGGGAAGGTGCTAATGAATTGTTGGGGCCAGTCGCACAGATATACAGGAGTAGTGTTGCTGAGGGTATCGTCCTGAGAGATTGGAAACTGGCTAACGTTGTTCCGATATTTAAGAAGGGTAGTAGAGAAGTGGTGTCTAATTATCGTCCAGTGAGTTTGACGAGCTCCCTCTCGAAAATTTTGGAAATTATCATCAAAAGGCAGTTTGTGAAGTGGATAGACGAGAATAATGTATTGTCGGATAATCAGCATGGGTTCAGGAAGGGGAAGTCATGTGTAACTAACCTCCTTTGCTTCTATGATTACGTGACTAAGGCTTTGGGTAAGAGCAAAAATGTCGACGTTGTTTACCTTGATTTCCAGAAGGCATTCGATCGGGTCCAACATGGCAAACTCTTGAAGCGTTTACACGAGATTGGAATAGGGGGCAACTTGCTGAATTGGATAGAATCGTGGTTAAGAGATAGGTCACAACGAGTTATGGTGAACGGGGAATTCTCTGGTTGGACAGACGTCACAAGTGGAGTTCCTCAGGGAAGTGTCCTTGGCCCCATACTTTTTTCACTTTTTATCGACAAACTCGATCAGGGTATCGATGGAATTACTAGCAAATTCGCAGATGATGTGAAGCTAATGGGGGTAATCGGGAATGAAAGCGATAGGGAGTTGCTCCAGACCAACTTAAACAGGATTGCAGCATGGGCAAATGAATGGAGCATGACGTTTAGCGTAGATAAGTGCATGGTCGCTCATTTTGGTTCGAACAACCCACGGTTCTCTTACGAGTTGAATGGTGTCACTATCCCGGATGCAACTAGAGTCACCGATTTGGGAATTCTCATTGACGAGCGACTTAAGTTTTCTGAACATTGTTCAGCGGTTGTCAAAAAATCGAATAGAATGCTTGGTCTCATTTTCAAAAAGGTCTCTTCGCGTTCTCCTAAAGTCATTCTTCCGCTTTTTCGAGGCTTAGTTCGTCCTGGACTGGAGTATGCTGTAAGGTTTTGGAGACCATACCTACAGAGGGACATAGACTTGGTTGAAGGGGTGCAGAGAAGAGCTACGCGTGTCCTTATTGGCACACAGGGCTTGAGTTATGAAGAAAGACTTCATTTTTTGAATATGTTTACATTGGATGAACGCAGGTGTCGAGGAGATATGATCGAAGTGTTCAAAATTTTCAATGGGATGGATAGGATGGACCATGAACTTTTAGTACACCGCCAATCGACTGCTTTTACAAGGGGACACCAGTATCGATTGGTGAGGGACAATGCAAGGTTATGGTGTCGCAGGGAATTTTTCTCCAATAGGGTTGTTAATAAATGGAATAGCTTACCCCCGGAGGTAGTAAATTGTAACACAATTGACACGTTTAAAAAGAAATACGATAAACATGTTGGGGTAAATCGAGAAGCTATCCATTCTTAGAATAAGACAACCATAAGTATTCTTTATGGGCATTGTATAATATTTTATCATGTGTATATATTGTTTGTAATTTGTGTTAATTGCATTTTTAATTGGGTTGCTGTATTTTTGAAACATATGACATCCATATTTTTATGGGCATCTTTTTATCAGCCACCTCGTTGGGCATTTTGCCTGTTGTGGCGTTGTATTTGTATTTGTATTTGTATTTATCAAGTTTTGTTTACAGCGAGTATTCAAAAACCTAAAATATAGTATTCAGGAATGGAAGAGCAGAGAACTTTAGCTTGGCTATCTAAGAACGTTAGCTTTAACTTTGGCTTGGTGAAAATAAAGACGCAACTGTCACATAAAAGATGAAAACCCAGACCACTGTGGACACCCCCCCCCCCCATTTATTTTATCTGAAGAGACACTAAAGGCAAGGGGCAACGGGAGAGACAGGTGGGTGGAAGATCGCGTCCGTTCGTGTGAGTGGAAGTCGCGACTCTGTCAACACTCTCCGTGATCGGAAACTAAAACTATCCCATAAACATGGCAAAAAATAAATAATTAAAAAAAAGGAAAACCTAACCAAAACTTCTGCACCCATAAACAGCCTCTCACAATAGTATCGGCAATCTCGTAGAAGAGAAACACTTTTTATAATCTATGAGTGAATATCTGAACTCACTGAGCCTATTTTTGGGAGAAAATAAAACTGATTGAATATTCGTTTTTATGTAAGCCTATAACTGCATGTAAAACAATGAAAAATTGTATCGTTATGGAAAATTCAACCAAATAACGAAAAAATATATATATATGTTTAGCGTTGTTGTAAATATATATATTACAATTGTGTAATGGAAAAAACACGACAGTGATATTGGCGGGGAAAATTTCTAGGATATCGCGCCAGAGTGTTGTTGCCGTTGCTATGGATTTTTGATAATGGTAACCAATATTTTTTACAATTTAAAAATTTTAAACAAGTAAACATCGGTTCAAAACGATGTTTTTGCAGTATTTTTTTCAAAATCATAGAAAAAATCGAAATATTCTGTATAAAGGTTCATCTTAAACCTCCGATATATGAGAACTATATTTTGCGGCGAAGGAATACACTCTCTACCTTTCTCTTCACTGCAAAGTTAACCTGAGACAGACTATAGACAATTATTTTTTAAATAAAAAATATGATGATTTGAAAATATTACATTTAAATATCCAAAGTATGCGTAGTAACTTTGATCAGCTCGTTGTTTATTTAAAAACTTTAAACTTTTCATTTGATTTGATTTTGTTATCCGAAATTTGGATCAAAGAAAATGAAGTTGATAATTATCATATTGAAGGATATTATGCATATAATAGATGCAGATGTTCAAACAGGTCTGGAGGTGTCATGAATTTCATAAAAAATTATCTATATTTTTCATCCGTTTCCTAAAACATGGAAACAGCCGAGATTCTAAATACACTGCTGGCCACCCAAATTGCATCACCAAGAAAGACGAGATATCGCAACAATATTTATTTTGTAGATAACATGTTGACCAAGCATCAAATGATTAAATTTATAGACTTCTGTGAAGTGTGGTTCCTGCCCAAATCAGTAGCCAGAGTAGCCGCCATTGTTGGAGATCACCGCTGCCACACGCCTCGGCATTGATTCAAAGAGACTTTGGATGTGTTCTTGGGGTACAGCAGACCAAGCAGCTTCCACGCGTTGCCAAAGTTGATCTGGTGTGGCAGCTGGGGATGTAATCTGGGTCAATCGTTGAGCAACCATGGACCACATGTTTTCTATCGGCGAAAGATCCGGAGAGCGAGCTGGCCAGGGAAGCAATTCAATCTGGCGATTGACGAAGAACCTTTGGACAATGCGTGCCACGTGTGGTCGCGCATTATCCTGTTGAAATATGGCTGTGGGCAAGCCCTGAAGGTAAGGAAGGACAACTGGCTCCAACACCTCTGAGATGTAGTGCTGGCTTTTTAAAGTACCGGCAATGCGTACTAGAGGAGTGCGAGAGTGATATCCAATACCGCCCCATACCATAATACCCGGTGCAGGACCAGTGTGGCGGTGCATAACGCAGCTGTTTAGCATCCTCTCTCCACGGTGTCTCCAGACTCGAATCCGACCATCGTGGTGTTGCAGACAGAAGCGTGACTCGTCAGTAAAGACAATTTCATTCCATTGTGCCGTCCACATCCTTCTTTCATCGCACCATTGGCAGCGGAGACGTCTGTGGTTCTGCGTCAAGGGTAGACGAAGCTATGGACGTCTTGCGGACAGACCACTCTGCTGTAAATGGCGTCGAATGGTACGCGCAGACACTGGATGATGCGGTACAGACTGAATGTGCTGTGCTATGGTTCGTGATGTGGCTGAGCGATCCGTCACTGCCATACGCACAATACGCCTGTCATCACGTGAAGTGGTGCACTGAGGTGGATGCGATCGAACACGTCGGTCCGTCGTACCCTCCTGCATCCAACGATCACATATTCGCATTACAGCTGTTTGGTTTCGTCCAACACGACTACCGATTTCCCTGAAAGATAATCCACAATCTCGGTAGGCCACTATCCTTCCTCTGTCGAACTCGGATACTTGATCAAAAGATGATCGCTATTTTCTACGAGGCATAATTGATCGTTTTTTTGAAAAAACCACAAGAAAAACACAATTGCCGTACTTCAAATCGTTGAAATCTCTAAACCTTAAATAGCGCTTTGAAGTGGCGCCACAGGCGCGCGCGATGTGCGTCTGCGCTGAAATTCTAATCATTTGCATATCTCACCTTCGCTAATGCATGTTGTAAATTTCATATTATTTGCATGCTTCCTTCAGGGTGTTGCATTTACGGTGGCCAGCAGTGTATTTACTGTAAACAGATGGATTTAGATATTATTTTAATTTATAGATCACATGAATATACCCCGATGCAATTTATAGAAGAATTGAGTAATATTATTGCTAATCAAAATAAAAAAAAAATGATTGTAATAGGTGATATTAATATTGATCTGATGAAAAATGACAATAATACAAACGAATATACAGGTTTAATGTCAGAACACGGTTTGCAACAATATATAAACAATCCTACCCGAAATAATTTGTGTATTGATCACATATTTATAAGAAATAAAAAAAATGAACTCAAAATATAAAACTGCTATTGTTAAAAGCTCGATTTTCGATCATTGGCCAATAGTCTTGAAAATCGATATAAATAGAGAAATTGGAAATAAAAATGAATTAAACGAACAAAATCTTCGAGAATCTCAGATGAAATATATCAAGAAAAAAATGTAGACATCATCTATGAAGCGTTTCTGGAATTAATAAATAAACATAAACACTGGATGTGCGAAAGTGAAAATACTAACAATAAACATAATTGGATGAATTCCGAAATAAAATAAATGATTAATTATAAAGAAAAACTATATAAAACTCATAGGCACGACATTAATAATGTACAGAAATGCAGAGACTATAAAAAATTTAATACTATGCTGAAACAAAAAATCAAATTCGTCAAAGAAAGATATTTTCAAAATTAATTTCTTAAATGTGGCAAAAATAATAGAAAACAATGGAGACAAGTGAACATGATTGTTAAGGGACCTCAGCCACGGATTGTTTTACCAGAATCCCTAAATGATGCTAAATTGGCTGAAGATTTTAATGGTTTTTTCATCAACACAGTTGAAAACATTTCTCTCGATCTAGATGAACATATGGATCATATTTCACACTCCGAAAGAGATTCAATGGTATTCAGCCCAATAAATGAAAAAAATTTACAAATAGTAATAAATAGTCTGGAAAATAATAAATCATGTGGTTATGATAGTATTACTGCAAAGATGTTAAAAATGGTGTATAAATATCATTCTAAATTCTTACTCTATCTTGTAAACACTTCCATATTAGAAGGGAAATTTGTGGAAAAATTAAAATACGCAATTGTAAAACCCATCTATGAGACCGGAAATAAAAATAACTTAACAAATTTTCACCCCATTTCGATTTTGCCCATATTCTCAAAAGTGATCGAATCAGTTGTTAGGAATAAAATTGTGAATTTTCTTGACAAACATAGTTATTTTTCGAGTTCACAGTTTGGTTTCCGAAAAAATATGAATACAGAAATGGCCATTTTGAAATTCTCTGAATATATCTACACCGAAAATAATAAAAATAATAAAAACTTAGCCCTTTTCTTAGATATAAAGAAAGCGTTTGAAAGTATCGATCATGATATATTAATGAAAAAATTCTATAATGCAGGTTTAAGGGGGAAAATTTTTAACTGGCTTATGAGTTATCTTGAAAATAGAAACCAAGCTGTTAAAATAAATAATATAATGAGTGATTATAAGATAATACGAAAAGGAATTCCTCAGGGATCAATTTTAGGACCGTTGGCATTTTTAGTATATATAAATGACATTCATTCTTTGCAACTGCATGGGAAATTAGTTACATTTGCCGACGATACCGCATTGAGCATATCAGCTTCAAGTGATCAAGTATTAAAGCAATGTACAGAAGAAGACTTAAATTGAATTCAATATTGGCTCCATAGAAATAAACTCGAGTTAAACGTCTCGAAAACAAAATACATAAAATTTCAGCTTGGAAGAAATGACGTTAACATTTCATTTCAGATAAGGTATCACTCTCTAAATTGTATGAATGAGCTCTGTGATTGCCCTCAAATAGAAAAGACTGAAACCTTCAAGTATTTAGGTATAACATTTAGTGGAGATTTGAAATGGAAAAATCATATAGAAATTATCAACAATAGAATAAAATATTATAATATAAGAATATATGATATATGACCTCCGAAACATTATTTCAGAAAATTTTTTGATAACTATTTACAATGCTTGGATCCTGTCCACCATTCATTATGGAATTTGTGTATGGGGAGGTGATTATGACTGTAATATCCAATTACTCAACAAAACAATAAACAAAAGCTTAAATATAATCAGGCCAAATACTCATCATCCATCAAATATCCAAATAAATGACTACAGATCAATTGTTCATAAAACCTATGTTTATAGACTGTTACTCTTTCTATTCAGAAATACAGATTGGTTTAAAATAAGACAAATTCAAAGAAATATCAGAAATAACAGGACGCAATTTCAAATAATTCTTCCTTGTAAAACTATAATAAAAAAACAATTTATCTATTTAGGACCAAAAATTTACAATACCCTGAATTCACACATAAAAAATGAAAAATGCACAAAAAAATATAAAACTGATTAAAACATATGTGGAAAATACCAATATCATAAATAGTATATAAAGTTTTAAGACAGACAAATAAACACATACACTAAAAACCATGGATTGTGGACGTGCAACCACACATACATGCATATATTAAACGATGTGTTGGCCACAAAACATTTTTGGTATTATTTTCATGGATCTGCCCTGGACGGACATGAGGTCCCTTGGGAGATCATACTCTTGTATACAGTTTGTGTGTAGTTCATGTGTTGTGTTGTTTTTTGTTATGTTGTATGTAGTTTATTCATACAAATAAACCTTTATTCTCTCAAAAAAAAAAAAAAAAAAAAAAGGTCAATCAAGGTTTTACTATAGCAAGAATTTGTGTGTATAGCATGTAATATTTTCAACTGATTTTTAAAGAGTTCTCCTCTGAGTTATAGGCTGAAATGTATTGCATGACTGCTTGAGTTGTGCATGAATAAAGTAGCGCTTTTGGAAGTTGCGTAATTGTGTGATTTCATCCCGAAATCATATACGGAATCAATTTGCAAACAGGGTCAAGGAATTATTACATGGGGGAAGAAATTCCCTTGACTTTTTTGTATTAAATCATAAGTTTTTGTTTTTTTTGTAATTATTCTAAAAAAAAACTAGATATCTCTATATCTTTATTTTATCTAAAGAGTAACAAAGAACTACAGGATATCACGGAAGATGAAAGGAGATCCATTCAGCAGCAAGTGTGTCTTTCTGGTGAACTTGAACGAATGGTAACAGAACTTAAAAGTAAGGCAATGGCTCTCTTGGAAAAGGATACAGAAATATCTGAACTGAAAGATGTCCTTCAGAAGCAAATGGAGGTTGTTTTTATACTTGTGTATATTAATTGTTTTTTTTTATATTTTCTGTACATCGTCTGTGTTTACATTTAATATTTTGTAATAACTGTATGTAATGTAAAAACATTTTTTAAATCCTGTTGGTGTTTTTTTTTGGGGGGGGGGAGGATATGTGATCAAGTATACGAATAATTTTAAAATTGTTACTAGAAAATAATAGCATCTTTAATCAGTGCCAGAAGTTAAAAACCCAAAAATGATCAAAGTTCTAGTCATTTTCATGAATTATCAATAATTGAGTGCTATACTTATGAAATTTCTGCCACTTCTTTCTAATGCAAAAATGATTTTTGCTAAGAAATAGATCTTTTATTATGCCAGAGTGAACATAGAAATTAAAGTCATCTGATCTCTACCAGGAATCAAACCTATGTCCTCTTGCAAACTGGGCAAGTGTGCAACCATATACACCACTGGAGACACAACCCTGCCTTCCTTATTTCATGCACTGTGATGTGAGGCGCTGAAGTGTAGGCATTAGTGGCACCTTCCTTAACATCAGAAAATGGACGGTAGAGAGAGTGAGAGTCAGTTTTTTTGTCCCTTACATGAACAGACCTACAGTGCTCCTATTTTTCCTACTTTTCAGAAATGTCCTCCTATTTTCCTACTTTCACCACAATTTTCCTTTTTACCCCCATTCCCTCTTAATATTCCCATTTTATCCCTCCTTCCCTTTTTGACGTGTTTTATTCACAGCTCGCTACTGAAAGAGAAGAGAATTTTTTTTTTTTCGGTTCTACTAAAGTTAGGGACGACGTGTGACGTTTAAGTTGTCACATCCGGAATAAAAAATAATGAACATCACGAACAAACACAACTAGAGTCGAGAATTAGAACTTCAATTTAAATTTAATTCGGATAGAATATTTAAGAATTTGATTCAGAATATTTTACAAATTTTGACAAAGTTAATATCACCAAGTCGTCGGTCCACATCTCCATTCACCTGGAGTAAGTCCATCTCGTAGCTGGATGTTGAAGTCGACTCATCCGTTTTTTTACCTCAGCAGACCTTACACGATGAGAAGCAGCCTAGTAAGAGTTCAGGAACATGGAGGATTTACAGAGTCATTCCAGGCTATGGCACCCTAACTTCCCAGGTGGAGTTAACCAACGAGTGGCGAAGTACGGCTGGATACAAGTGAAGTAAGAATACAAGTGTGTAGAGACGACACCATCACTGCCTTTTATACTGAAGCGGTGACTAATCACCATTGACTGCATCGCCGATTTGCATACATTCTGGATTTTCACAATCAGCGGAAGTGGCAGCAAGGATGACGTCATTTCACCACGGTCAGTTGGGAGCCTTGGGAGCGATGTTTACAGATTGCTCCGGATCGCCGATCTTGAACCGGCGCCAATGACTTGACTTACAATATTTTAGTGAGAAGTAATTAAAATTATTTTAAAGCACTTATTTTAAATGAGGTGGTACCTCTCCACTTGCTGCGGGTTTGTACCGTTACAGACGACAAGCGTATATTTTTGCCGCCGTGCCCATCAAAGTGCTTAAAATGAGCCTTAAGTCCAGTGGAGAAAGTGAATATGTTTTGCAGATCATTTGCCATAAAATAAGGAAGACAAAAAAAAAAAAAAAATGGAGAGCAGGCTGCCACAAGAGAGGTTTAAGAAGAGACTAGGGCAGAGGTCTTCAACCTTTTTCCAGTTAGGAGCACTGTCTGTACCCATCATCAAAAGAAGATCATCTTTACTGCAAGTTTAACATAGGAATGCATGAAATGATGATGGTTTCAATCCTTGAATGCAGTTCCTTTAAGGTGTTGCAGGGCTCCCACTCGTCCTACTTTTTGGTAAAATGTCCTACATTTGTCCTACTTTTTCGGTTGTGTCCTACTTCCTAGTTTTTGTTTTACTTTTCCTACTTTTTTACCAAATCTTATCAACGAAATTTGTGTAATTGATTTTAATTGTGTAGGGAATCATTGATATATTGCCAAATATTACAAGTGTTGAAGAATGCAATTAATGATTCTGCTAAAACAGAAATTGAATCGTTTTTAAGGTTGTTTGGGGGAGGGGTGTATGTGGACAGTTTGAGGATTCAACAAGTAGAGTAGTCATTAAAAACTTCCGTCTGGATGGAAAAATAATTTTGTATTTGCCCATTATGTATTGAGGCCCAATAGAAATTGGGCCTCGTGTCTGAGCACATATATGTATTTACCCTTATAATAGTCATTTAGTTGTTTGAGATAACGTATAGTTTATGTTTGTATGTAATTCACCATCTGTGAATGAAAAATAAGCTATGTAAATAGATTATATTGAATGAGATTGGAAAAATAACAATTTGAATTGAAAATTTTGAATGAATTAAAAACAGAGATTCAGCAGAATTCATGATACATTTTGGTTTGGTATTTTTTGAATAAAAGTCAAGTTCATTGTAAAAAATGCACTTTATAGTGACCCTTCCATTATAATGACCAAAATGTTTTCCTATTCACCTTCGTATTATTTTAATGCAATATAATGACTTACAAAGACAGTTCAATCCAATACAACATCCAAACTTGGCTTTGTCCCCTGTAAGGTTCAGGAGAAAAGAGGTTGGAAAAGGGCCGAGGAGAAACAGGAGTCACGAGAGAGAGAAACGAGAACGTTTTTGAGACATTCGAAAAAGAGAGAGAGGTGCGAAAATTTGTACCGAAGAGACAGGGCAGTTTCGTGGAGGTGTTGGATAATAAATTAAATAAAGTGTTGTTTTCTTCTTTTTGGGAGTCTAGAATCCAGTTATTTCTCCCTGGAATCGTAGTGGAGGTACAGCCGAGGACCTATGACCGATAAGAAGTTCAGGGGAAACTTTACTGGCGCAGTCGGTAGGATGAGGTCGTGGCTTCAACGACTCAAGATTGTGAGCTGAATTCGAAGAAGAGTGTCCTAGCGACAGTGGAACCACCCGGTTCGTATAGAAGGATAGTAGCAGCGTCGAGCACCCACGCTGTTTTTTTTCGTGAAGTCAACCCGACAACCGGTGCTGAGAGGGGCAATCCTGCCCAGGGAAAAAGGAGCAACTGTTGTACGGCGGTATCGAGACGTTAAATAAAGATGGCGTATTTGGCAAAAGGGAACAAAGAGGATCTGGAGACTATGGCCGCCAACTTGGGGGTAGAAGTCCGACCGGAGTTCAACTTAATGCAACTAGTGAGTACCATACAGGAAAGTGAACTGTACAACGAAGCGACGTGCAGAGAGATGCTGAAAACGATCATAGGCAATAGGAAAGAAAGAGAAGAGATGGAGATGTAGGAGAGGCGTAGAGAGAAAGAGATGGAGGAGAGGCGTAGAGAGAAAGAGATGGAGGAGAGGCATAGAGGGAAAGAGATGGAGGAGAGGCGTAGAGAGAAAGAGATGGAGATGGAGGAGAGGCTTAGAGAGAAAGAAATGGAGATGGAGGAGCGGCATAGAGAAAAGGAGAGGGAACAAAAACTCGAAAGACTGAGGATCGAGACAGGAGTCAGAAGAGAGGAGAATAATCAAGCTGGGCACGGCAGAACCCCCAGCCGGGATTTCCAGAACATGATGCAAAAGTTCAGAATGGAAGAAGACATAAGTCTGTACCTGGTGCTGTTCGAGCGGCAAGCTCGTCGCGCGGTCCTGGCACGGGAAGATTGGTTAGCTGAGCTATTGGGACTTCTTCCCTACGAGATGAACCAGTTAATTGCCCACGAGCCGGAAGAGCAAGTACAGGACTATAACCAAGTTAAAAAATTGTTATTGCGGAGATTCAAACTCACCCCAAAGAAGTTCCGACAGATGTTTTCTTCGTGCTACAAGAACCAAGAGGGCACCTGGAGAGACTTCTACCATGAACTGTGTACCTATTTTGATGCATGGACGACGGCTTTGGAGGTCACGACGTTTGAGCAACTAAGAGATTTAATCATCAGCGATCAAATGAAAAAATGCGTCCCAGCAGATTTTAAGGAACACTATCTGGACGAATGGAGTGATATGGTGTCTCCAAGTGAGCTATCGGAGAAACTAGATAGGTTCGATGATGTGAAGAGGACTCTGAAGACACCCTTCCCTAGTGACAGAACGAGAACCCCAAGACCGGTTCATCAAAATCCAAGATGGAAAGCCAGCGAGAACCAGAGACTTCAGGGTGAGTCTGCAACGTCCCTTATGGGAGTTGCTTGCCCGGTTCGAAATATCCAGTAATAAAGTGGCAAACAACAAGTGGAAAATGATTGCAAATAAACTTTCGCATGAAATATTATTTATTCAAATTAATTATAGGGTTAGTCAATTTTAACAATAGATTAGTATAACATGGAGCCCTCTATTTGACGTTAACAGTAAAGTTACTGGCTCACCAATTGATGATCATCAACAGTCAACTTGTATAGTGATCGGACATCCGATGTTGTTAGCCTTTCCCGCAAATATCAGAGAAGTTTTCTCGGTTGAGAACCGGACCACCTTGCTCAGCTCCGGGGGGCCTCTCGGTTGAGGGCCGGACCACCTTGCTCAGCTCCGGGGGGCCTCTCGGTTGAGGGCCGGACCACCTTGATCAGCTCCAGGGGGGCCTCTCGGTTGAGGGCCGGACCACCTTGATCAGCTCCAGGGGGCCTCTCGGTTGAGGGCCGGACCACCTTGATCAGCTCCAGGGGGCCTCTCGGTTGAGGGCCGGACCACCTTGATCAGCAATGAAGAACTTTGACTGTGAAGATTATTTAATATTTTTGATTCCGGACCTGCCGGAAAACGGATTCAAACAATGTAAATTATTGCATTTTAACAATTCAGCTTAAGGCCAATGGATACGGTAGCAAGACGGTGAACCGTCCTACTAGAGGGCTTGAGTTGAATAGAACTAGATTAGATGAACGCGGAATCAGACCTGTTACAACGTACGGCCGGTATTTAAGGAAAAACATCCGACCGCACGTGTCTGATCAAGCCAATCGGTTTCAAGGTCACCTCATTTGCATGCGATCGCAGGCGGACATCACGATCGGCCTTGATCGTCGCCATACGATCACAGCTGCAGACTAGTAACATTTATGACAACACATCACGTGACGGCGACTACAGACTTTAACGCCGGGGTTTCATCGGCACGTTACATTCCCCCTGCCACCAGAAAGAAAAATTCTTAAGAATTTTTCTAAGGCCCAGTTTTCCTAACAATCCATATCCCGAGGAAAAAGAAACCTATCGAAAACATGAAATGCAATATAATAAACAATCCCGCATTAAATACACACTATCAATACACTAAAAATATCAAAAATCCCGCATGAAATACACTAACTATAATTATACACTCAAACAAAAACTTCAAATCCCGCATGAAATCGCAACACCAAAATACAATATATAGATATAGGGCCCTGCCCTATCAACCTTCCGAAAACTTCAATTTCCTCACCACTACCTCAAAATATCACACCAAATATCACATTTATCTAAAAACCGCAAAATACACATAAAACACACTATCCCCTCCAAAACACATGAAATAACATTTCCCTCCAAAATACACGTTATACACACTAATTTCGACAGGCACTCCCCCCTCTCCTACAGGATCATACAACCGGAGAAAAAGTCCTTAGTCTCAACATTTAAATATTGAAAATGACTAGAATGTAAAATCACAAAACGACTAGAACATTAAATCACATTTTTGCAAAATTTTGATTTGACCTTGATCAGATGATTGCCCGAATTTTACGGCGTACTATGATTATTTGCATTCATTTCCAAAATCAATGTTAAATTTCAAAAAAAAAAATTTTAGCGAAAGTACTTTCCACCCGCGGTTTGCCACACTTACTGAGAACTGGTCGAGCCCCCAAAATTGCAACGTCCCTTATGGGAGTTGCTTGCCCGGTTCGAAATATCCAGTAATAAAGTGGCAAACGACAAGTGGAAAATGATTGCAAATAAACTTTCGCATGAAATATTATTTATTCAAATTAATTATAGGGTTAGTCAATTTTAACAATAGATTAGTATAACGTGGAGCCCTCTATTTGACGTTAACAGTAAAGTTACTGGCTCACCAATTGATGATCATCAACAGTCAACTTGTATAGTGATCGGACATCCGATGTTGTTAGCCTTTCCCGCAAATATCAGAGAAGTTTTCTCGGTTGAGAACCGGACCACCTTGATCAGCTCCAGGGGGGCCTCTCGGTTGAGGGCCGGACCACCTTGATCAGCTCCAGGGGGCCTCTCGGTTGAGGGCCGGACCACCTTGATCAGCTCCAGGGGGCCTCTCGGTTGAGGGCCGGACCACCTTGATCAGCTCCAGGGGGCCTCTCGGTTGAGGGCCGGACCACCTTGATCAGCTCCAGGGGGCCTCTCGGTTGAGGGCCGGACCACCTTGATCAGCAATGAAGAACTTTGACTGTGAAGATTATTTAATATTTTTGATTCCGGACCTGCCGGAAAACGGATTCAAACAATGTAAATTATTGCATTTTAACAATTCAGCTTAAGGCCAATGGATACGGTAGCAAGACGGTGAACCGTCCTACTAGAGAGCTTCAGTTGAATAGAACTAGATTAGATGAACACGGAATCAGACCTGTTACAACGTACGGCCGGTATTTAAGGAAAAACATCCGGCCGCACGTGTCTGATCAAGCCAATCGGCTTCAAGGTCACCTCATTTGCATGCGATCGCAGGCGGACATCACGATCGGCCTTGATGGTCGCCATACGATCACAGCTGCGGACTAGTAACATTTATGACAACACATCACGTGACGGCGACTACAGACTTTTACGTCGGGGGATCATCGGCACGTTACAAGTCCTTCCCACCTAAAGTGACGATGGGTTCGAATACCAGAGAGAGAGCCGCAGTCACTTGTTATGTGTGTGGAGCAGAAGGCCATATAGCAAGGTTTTGTCCTGCAAGAGTCCAGCAGGAGCCCCTGAGTCGGGCCCAGGCGGACTCTGTCCAGACAGAAGAGGGGGACATGATTGAAGAAACCACAGTTCTAACAGCACATATCACGGTGCCGGCAGCTGGTGTCTGTGCGGACATTGACACACCGCAGACCGTGAGTTTGAAATATGGTCAGAAGACAATAAGAGGCGTGGTCGATTCTGGGAATCAGATCTCAGTCGTTAGATCGGATTTGGTTGAGATCGACGACAGTGAAGGCGAGGGGAGAATAAGGATCAAGTCCGCATTTGGCGAAAGTGAGATAGCCCCTCTGAAAATATGTATGATGAAAATCAGCGACGGCAAACACGGGTACGTGCCGATTTCTTGCGCAGTGTCGAGTCGCTTGATAAATGAAATGTTAATATGTCAGACGGTGTACGACGCACTCTTGGGAAATGTACTAGTTCCAAGTCCGATCAATGAGCTAAGCCGTAGGGACGGTGTATGTACTTCATCTGCCAATGGCAAACAGAAGGCCAACAATGGCAATAACAACGATTTTTGCATACCTAACGAAGAACTTGAAGAGAGGATCATATCTCAAGTCGAGAGCTACTTCACTGACTTCAACATCATAAAGAACAACTTTCTGCTGAAACAAATCCAGAGGAACAAGGAGGGCTACATCAGCCTGAGGTTGGTCTCATCTTTCAGGAAGGTCAAGACCCTGACCAAGGACTGGAGGGTCGTCCGGTACTGTCTCAGGAACTCGAACAAACTCCAAGTCAACGTAGGAGGCACTAAAGTGCGCCGGATTTTGCCCGTACCGGCTTTCGAGACCAGATGCGCAAAAATGATCCTGGTCTGCAACATGCCGTTCGAGGAAATGACACCCGAGTCAGTGTCGCAGTTTATATCAGAACACGGAGAAGTCGTCGACGTGGCAGTCGTCAATCGAGGATCTAAGATACCGGATGTCTGTACGAGGCGCTGTCTCTGCGTCAACGGGAATATGGTGAAGAAGACGTTTGCCCTTATCAAGTGCAAGACCAATCGGGTCGCGTCCGCATCCGAGGGCAAGGCCTCGCAGCTCAAGAAGATGAACTCGAAACGATACGACGATGGTCATGCTGTCAAAGGGAGGAGATCGGCACCGAACCGGTTCCCGGCTAGGCAGGAAACATCCAAGTAATCGAACTGGCGATTGTTTTCGTGTCCATTTGCCAAAGGAATCAACAGAGCTACGAACCGGCAGTCGAAGACCGAGAAAACCAGAAGCCAATCGGCTAAATCTTCAATCGCCAACAACGCCGTGCCCAGGAATCAGGGCAGAGAAAGGCCATCCTTCACTTATGCGGTGGTGACCACCACCCCATGAACTCTTGGATGAACAACCGTTATTTGCCATTCAAGGATGGTATGGCCGCCGCCGCCAAAGTAGCTGCTGCTGCACGATACAACGCTCGCATACCGGATAGCATCATGCGTTGGCCTGAGGGACCCGGAAGGGGAATATGCAAGGTAATGCCAACGCCCTGTCACGGTAGCCATGATGGATGTGCTTTTCGATGATGGGACGTGTAAGGTTCAGGAGAAAAGAGGTTGGAAAAAGGCAGAGGAGAAACAGAAGTCGCGAGAGAGAGAAACGAGAACGTTTTTGAGACATTCGAAAAAGAGTGAGAGGTGCGAAAGTTTGTACCGAAGAGACAGGACGGTTTCGTGGAGGTGTTGGATAATAAATTAAATAAGGTGTTGTTTTCTTCTTTTTGGGAGTCTAGAATCCAGTTTTTTCGCCCTGAAATCGTAGTGGAGGTACAGCCGAGGACCTACAACCGATAAGAAGTTCGGGGGAAACTCTACTTCCCCTCTTCTATTTTTGTCAAGAAATAAACAAAAAGTGTGTTTAACTTTGACCTTTGATAATTTGGTTGTCATTGTAATCTGTTTGTAATAGACAAAATTAGACAAAAGACGTAGAGACAAAATTGTCTGATAAATACCTGTGTGTGACTGTTGAATGATTAACTCGTACATTTCTTGAGGTCTGGTTTTCTTGGAATCCTTATTGAGAATAAAGAGGTAAGAAAGATTCTGGCCACAATATAAGGTTAATCAATTGAATAGTGTTCATAAGAAATACTTTAAATAAGGGGAGAATATAATAGATTTATGTTTTCATGTTTAAAATCAGCACTTCCTTGATTCATTTAATATGGCTGTCTGAAATAAACCTAACGTAATAGCCTTGGACGTTGAATGGCATGTACATAAGTATATCTTATGCAATTAATTATTACAATTTTAATTATTTTCTAATCCTACACATTCCATTGCAACTGCTTACATTATAAATAAATTGACAGTATAATTTTTTACTTCCTCAATACGTGGAAGATTTTTTTTTCTCAAAATTTTGATATAACATTGGGTTTTGCATGGAACAATCAGGGTGTTATAACAAGCTTTGACTATATAAAGAATGTGTGTATAAGAGGTTTGATGACAAAATTAAACAAAACAAGTTTTAAAACATTTTTTTACTGATTCAGGTTGTGTGGATTGTATTTAATTGGTTTACTTTTTTTGTTTCAGTTTGTAGTTGATTTTTCCCCTCTAATCAGATATTTGCTGGTTATCTGCTGAAAAAATATATTTTACTACATGAATAAATTTAAATGGATTAAAATGAAATATATATAAATGTGGTAAAAGATTCAGTTTTTTTTATTTTACAGGAAAATGGGAAACTGGGAGCTGAAAGGGATGAAAGTATCAAGATCTTTAAAGAGGAATTGGGGCTTCTTAAATCTGAGTATGAGCTGTTAAAAACAAAATTAGAGAGCAAATGTACTGCATCGATGGAAAAAGATGCAGAAATTGCTCACCTCATGAATGAAATAGAAACCATGAAAAACATAGAATGTAATCTTGAAACAAGTTGCGAGCATTGGAGATCACAATGTAATATGTTACTTACAGATACAAAAGATAAAAGTGATCAAATTGTACAGCTAAAAAAAGTGAATGCTGAACTGCTTGAATCAATAACCAAACTGAAAGATGAGCTTGAAGTCAAAGAAAGAGAATTGTTGGCTATTACATCATCTTTTGATGAGAAGGAAAAGACTCTTCACTCCATTCAGAAAGAATGTGAAGATCTGAAGACAAGTTGGCAGGCAAAGTATAATCAAT